>NW_022751312.1:0-595 GCF_011630105.1 Anneissia japonica
ATTAATGGTATTGATTATAATAACATTTTTGGGAAGGTTGCTTTTGTTTTTAACCCGAAGCAAATAATATGTATTTATTCCTATTTGCTTTCTGTTAATTGTTCTCAAATATATCTTTTTTATGATTATTGTTGATAGGAAACTGCTTTCCGTTTGATTTTGCTAATGGCAAATACATTGGTTCGATCACACATGGAAGTGAGATTTTGTTTTCGTGCAATGATGGTTTTTCACTGGTCGGTACATCTAGACTGGAGTGTTTTGATGGACAATATTCATCAATTATTCCAGCTTGTTATGGTAAGAGTTTTACTTGCAATTTATGAATATGTGTCAACAAGATAGTGCATGAGATGGTGTTTAAAAAATAATGCAATTAGAATTTCATTTAGATATTCTAATTATATATTTTATTCACTTAATTTTAAACCTTAGGATATTATTGATAACATTGTAAGTATTAATCTTCCTCACAGCCTGGTCTGGCAGATGATCTTTTCCTATGTATTTCTTTGCTTGTATGTATGCGTAGAAAAGCTTTGTAAGGGTATCAGAAATATTAATGAGGCTTTGGTGTTTGAGACGTGCAGTTCCA
>NW_022751313.1:0-815 GCF_011630105.1 Anneissia japonica
TATCATCCTGTTTATGTATGAGTACATCCAAAAAACTTAGTTTGTTGTCATTCTCTTTTTCCATCATAAACTTGATAGAAATATGTCTATTGTTTATGAACTTAAAAAACTTGTCAGCTTCATTTTGATTATTAAACACACAAAACGTGTCGTCTACATATCTGCGTTAATAAAGTACATCAGAACATTTTCAATCATTGAGCCATTGTTTCTCTTGGAATCCCATAAATAAGTTTGCTAAAATAGGGGCCAAGGGAGAACCCATACTAACTCCATCAATTTGTTCATAGTATGTATCTTTAAACAAAAAATGAGTGCCTGAAGTAGCAATGGTCAATAATTTAATTAAGTTATTCTTAGTGATTTTTAATTCATTGTTATGACTATAAATTGAGTTAGCAGCAAGTTCAATCGTTTCGTTGATCGGAATGTTGGTAAATAAACTTTCAACGTCAAAAGAAACCATGACTTTGTTTTTTAAGTTAAGGTTGCGAATCTCGTTAACAAAACTAAAAGAATCTTTCGAACTATACTCAAGTGAGACACAAGGTCTAATAAGATCACTTAAATACTTAGACAAATTGTAGTTGTAAGTACTAATTGAAGAAACTATGGGTCTTAGCGGGGGTGATCTATTAGATTTTTTGTTTTTATGCATTTTTGGGAGGCCATAAATTCTTCCTGGATATGAACCTTTATACATATAGTCTACAAGAAAAGTATTTGGTTCATTTCTGTTTTGTTGTTTGTTAACTGATGATGGGTTGAAGGTAACCCGAAACATGTCTGCCATTAAATCTTTTGTGTTATTTTAA
>NW_022751314.1:0-876 GCF_011630105.1 Anneissia japonica
TTTTGTTGAATTTTTTATAAATAAATAAGTCAATCAAATAGGCAGCAGAAATTCGCCGCCTGGTGCCTTCTGATGAAAGGTCTGGTACTGTCTGTCATACAGTTTAACTGCTGCGAATGCAAGACTTTTTTGTACCTTGTTTAGTGAATCCGCCGACTGCAAATATTGATGATTTCGAATAAAAATAAAATTTTATTTTTGGCCAATTAGCGCACCCACCGCCACGAAACAGTGGAAATTCCAGAAAAAAATAAAAATTTTTCTTTATTTTTATTATGTCCTTCACTGCCTTGAAATCTTCAAAGATAATATTATATTTCTTCCTAATTATATAAATTTGATGCATTTAACCATTCTACTTTACATTCACCAATAAAATTTTATTTTTATTTTCTCCTCCGGTCTGAATATTTTTGGCAAAATTATTTTCTAAATAAGAAAACAAAATTTTATTTTTATTTTTATTCCGCCCTCCTCTGGTGATCTTTAAAAAAAATAAGTATGCAAAACAAGGAATGAAAAAAAGCTTCGCCTAATGGACTTCTGCGAATGTGAAACAACTTTTGTAGCATTAGAATTATAAATGAAAGAGAGGGGAGCTACAAAATATGATTACAAAATGTATTGGTTTTGTATTTATTTACCTTGTATTTATGCTATATAGTGCTGCAGGTGTAATCAGGATTGCCACAACAAAAGTCAGATTGTTTGCTTAAAGGATTTATTCTTTTAAAACATAAAATATCAACTGGCATAACAAATCAAGTGACTACAGTATCATACTGTACTCTATGAAACTATAAATTGCCTTGTTGTTTTAGTTAAAAATCAAAACAATGTTATTCCATTTACATTGTCAATATTATCTTTTATTTT
>NW_022751315.1:0-935 GCF_011630105.1 Anneissia japonica
GAATTTGAAAAAAAAAATTAAATTTGTGTCAATTTTCTCATATTTTATTATAGTCAAAAATACATCACAAACACTACAACCTTGTCGGCTGACAAGTCCCTTCCAAACCGCACAGTCTTCGATCCGCACGACGGTGTAGGGGTCCTCGGTCGTGTACACGACGGAGTACGCGACGTCGGTCACCAAGAAGGGTGTACGCGACGACGGTCTCAGAGTCGTGAGCGCGTCTCGAACACGTCCTTGTACTCGACGTTCGTTGGAGATCGCGGACTCGTCCGCGCACTCGACGTCTGTCGGCGGGTCGCAGTCACGAGCGTGCAGTCAACGTACGTCCGTGTACTCCACGTCGGTCTATTCAACGTGCATTGGAGGGTCGCGAACACCTCCGTGTACTCGGCGTTCTTTGGAGATTCGCGGACTCGTCCGTGTACTCGACGACCGACGGAGATCGCGGACGCGTCCGTGTACTCGGCGTTCTTTGGGGATTCGCGGACTCGTCCGTGTACTCGACGACCGTCGGCTGTTCGCGGAGTCGTAGGTGTATTCGACGTACGTCGTCGGGACGCGGACACAATTTCTTTCCGATTTCCCAAAAAATGTTTTCGAAGTCTAATTAGAGACGTGTACTCGACAACAGTCGAGGGTTCGCGGACACTCGACGTCCTTCGTCGAGACGCGGACACATTTTTTCCGATTTTCAAGCTTTCTGATTTTTTTCTAAATCCAGATTTTGACAAATTGTCTAAGTTCAGAAATTTCGAAAATTTTTTCTAAGTCTAGCTTTCAAACAATTTTTTCTAAGTCCAGCTTTCAGAAATTTTTATAAGTCCAGAGAGGCCGAACCTGTGAACCGGACGGAGGACACGGTCGCGAGTGTACTCCTCGTCCGTCTACTCGACGTCCTTCCGCGTACTCGAAGTCGGTCAGCGTGTCGC
>NW_022751317.1:0-851 GCF_011630105.1 Anneissia japonica
TATTATTAATATTATTATTATTATTATTAATTAATTAATTATTATTATTATTATTATTATTATTATTATTATTATTATTATTATTATTATTATTATTATTGTTGTTGTTGGCGCCACCACTGGATTCAGTAATCTGCTGTATACCTTGCTTTGCCATTTCCGATAAGTGAATAGCACCTAATTGTAACTTTAGAGCACTGGTGAATATTTATTACTTCGTAATTTGTAAAGAATTATTTATAAACCATGCTTCCTACGATGTCATTATTTAGATATAATGGCACTCGACTTCAACGGTTATTTAGGCCTATATATAATTGGAAGTAAAAACCATTATTTAGATACAATGACCTAGACACGATAACACGTGTGCATTACATATAATGAGTGTGAAGTTCAAGCATTATGGTTTTGTGACAGCTATTATTTATTTATAATGAAATGTAAAAGCATGAGTTATTTATAAATAATGAGTTTGAAGTCAATTCGTTATTTATATATAATGAAATCAGTGAACTTATTATATATAAATAATTGTTAGTTACTTTTTATTATTTATATATATATAATGATTTGTTACCTTTTCATTTTTTATATATAATGGAATCAGTGAACTTATTATATATAAATAATTGTAAGTTATTTTTCATTATATATATATAAAGATGTGTTTCCCCTTCCTTATTTATATATAATGAAGCCCCAGTTATTATATATAAATAATGTTTGGTTAGCCTTTCATTATTTATATATAATGTAATCAGTAAACTAATTATATATAAATAATGAAACGTTAACGCAATTATTTACATATAATCTTTTAGACGTAAATGAACTATATATAAATAATG
>NW_022751318.1:0-1008 GCF_011630105.1 Anneissia japonica
AAATTCATTCTTTTTGACCATGTTGACGTGATCAAAATGAAAAATAAAGGGACACGTCTTAAAGATAATTGATTTAGCTATAACATACTCACAGGTAGAAGACAATCAATCAAGAATAAGCGAGATACGTTCAAACGAGTATAAACATAATGGCATCATAAATAAAATTTCAGTTTTTAAATTCAAATGGTAATATGATAACGTCACAATGTCCGATCAGCCATTATGAAGTGAAAATCATATCTACAACTCATGTGCTTTCAGATTATGTAATAAAAATTGGGGGTCACCTTTCTTCCTAAGGAGCTATAACTGATTAAAAATATTCATGGTTTTATGCATATATAAATGTTGACGCACGCGTACATACAAGCTAAAAAGCGCGAACGGAAAACTAAGGTATATAACATTCAACCTTGACCTGAAGCTTATGCTCACCTAATATGATTTAGAAATGACGAATGGTTAAGATTATAAGGGGTCATGAACGTTTTGAAGAAAGAAAAAATGAGGGGGTCAGAAAAAACAATTTTTTGACCATGATAACGTCATCAAAATGTAAAAAAAGGTCAAATATATGAAAGAGAATTGTCTCAGCTATAACATACTCAAAGGTGGAAGACGATCGACCAAGGATAAGCGAGATACGTTTAAACGAGTATAAACATAATGGCTTCATAAATATATATTCAGTTTTTTAATTTAAATGCCAATATGATGACGTCACAATGTCCGATCAGCCATTATGAAGTAAAAAATCGTATCTACAACTCATGTGCTTTCAGATTATGTAATAAAAATTGGGGGTCACCTTTCATCCTAAGGAGCTATAACTGATTTAAAATATTCATGGTTTTATGCATATATAAATGTTGACGCACGCGTACGTGCATGCTAAAAGGCGAGAACGGAAAATTAAGGTACATAACATTCAACCGTGACATGAAGCTTATGCTCACCTAATATGATTTAGAAATGACGAATGGTTAAGATTATATGGGGTCATCA
>NW_022751319.1:0-1374 GCF_011630105.1 Anneissia japonica
TTTCAATTAATAGAAAGAATCTAATTTTCATCTGTACACCTTCGTACCGTCCGGTATCTGCCACTTCGACAGCCTCTGTTCGATGGGACGTCTGCACGTCGGGCAGTTGTTCACCCGCTTCGAACACGATCGACAGGACGTGAAATGTCGGCAAGGCATCGTCATCACCTCGGAGTACGCGTCCAGACACATCCGGCATCTGTCACTTTCTTCCAGCGTCCGGAAAGACATCCAATCGAAACCGGGACACAATTCGTTCAGCACGTCGCCCACCGTGTAAGCCATCATGTCCTTCCAAGGATGAGACGAGTACGCCTTCTGCGCGATCGCCAAAACGTCCACCACGCGTCCTCGTTCGCAAGGCCAGTCGCCGAGAACGGAAGATATCCAATTCACCGCGGACGGGCGATCGTATCCTTTCGGTCGAACGTCCAATCCTTCCTTGCTCCGGTTAGTCGCCGTCCTGTTGAAAGGGTCGTCCGGGTCGCGATGCACTATGCACCTTCTGGCGATCTGAAAGGGAGGTGGAAGCACGCGACGAGACTCCGACTTGCACGCAGTCCTCAATCTGTCGATACATCTAGATGTGTATAAGAGACAGGTTGCAACTGCAATACGTTTGACAAAAATATCGGGTTTCCCACTCCTCGTCGCTGACGGTCGGGTCGATGACGTGTTGGTACTCGTCGAAAAAAAATCGGTTTACCTTATCGCCGTGCAACTCGGCTTCGTTTATCGCTTTTGCAAACATTCTCATGATTCTCGTCGCTTCGGCCATCGTTTCTCTTATGATTCTCGTCGTTTCGGCCATCGTCTCCATGACCTAAACCTAACTGTGGTAAACTTTGACGACTTCACCGACTTTTGTACGACAGATCGGACACGACTCTAACCTGACGGAACACCAGTCGCAGCAAACGAGATGGTTGCACGGAATCAGGAGGACGTTCGAATCGCGATCCATGCACACCTTGCACGACATCTCGTCCTTGAGATCGGTAAGTTCCCTCAATAGATCTCCGCGAGAATTTTCGTCGTCGTCGTCGTCGTCTCCGACGCGTACCTTGTTCGTATAGCTTTCGACGGGCGCACGAACTCCTTCTTCCTCTTCTTTTCGTTCCGTGCGTTCGTCTTCGACATCTTCCAAGCGAAGTTCGGCGATCAGAGACACCAAGCTCTCTTGTTTCGACGGATCTTCGACCCCGTCCTTTTTCCTGTCGTCGGCCCCATTTTCATCGAAGTCGATTATGCTCGAGATCAGAACTTCGTTTGTCAACGAGAACACTTGTCCTTTCTTTTCGAGATGATAGCTCACGACCTTTGCAATCACGTCGCTGTCGAATCCGAATTCGGAGGCAAAATTAATCTTGGAAA
>NW_022751320.1:0-920 GCF_011630105.1 Anneissia japonica
CGATGTAGTTGATGATGTTCCACGTATGTCTCGATGGTATAGAATAAAACTGCAGTTGTAAAATAGATGCCTGACACTTTGACATAGTTCGAGACATCGTTTAATAAATGTATATGTCAAACTGTCAGTTTCATCATTATAATTATTTTATACGTCTTAAAGTTCAATGTCCAAGAAGTGAAGGTGTGAGTTTTTGTGGTGCTTTAATCATCGTGGTTAGTAATTGTGATTGAAGAGATGGGGATGTGTAAGACAGTAGGTATGTAGAAGGGTTTATTTTTCTGAGAAAGCGAGTAAAACCATGAAAAGGGGTGAATGACTTAGGACCTGTTAAATAACGATGTTTGAGAGATGATGAGGGAGTTGTCGAGATGTGATCAATAGAGAAAGACCATTCGTGGGACAGCCTGTGTGGAGCATGATGGTGTTGGACTTTGAACAATTTTTGCTTTAAACATTTATACTTTTACACAACCTGACTTGAACAATTCTAATTTGGAACTGAAGATTTAATGCGAGCGACGGTAGCTAAACCAGAGCAAGTATTGTCATGTATTTTGTACCGAATTATTTCATTTATATTATTCGTACTTATATAATAAACATAGTTAGTTTAAATTTGCAAAACTGTTGTCGGTCTCACTCTTTCTATTATTTCATCTTCACATGTCGTAACAATATATATATATATATGTATATATATAATATATATATATATATATATAATATATGTAACGGGTATAGACTATAACTGAAACATACTATAACATACAGAGTCAGTACAACAATTCACAAACAATAGAAATTAACCAGTACCTCAACAACATTAAAAGAGTGTACATAAAGTATTCAATTGAATAATACATAAAAGAATAAGGATACCTTTCGATCATCATAAAGTAAGAAATCAGTTATTAACT
>NW_022751321.1:0-1354 GCF_011630105.1 Anneissia japonica
CCTATACTTTGTAATCTTTAATTACACAGCTCATTATATTCCGCATTGTGTATTGAGGTTAACTCGATCCTCCCACTACCTATATAGAAATAATTATGTGCCTAATTTTTGTTAGTTCATGTACCTTGATAAAGACAAGATGGATAGGTCGAAACTTCGAAGAACGGTTATGAAAAAAAGTTGCTATAACTGGGGCTCGAACCCAAGACCTTTTGCTGTGTATACGCTTTAACATCTCCCTGCTTTAAATCGACTAGCCATATTCGCACTCACTATAAAATACACAAGTTGACCTGAATAAAATAATATAAGGCCTAAGCCTGGGCCTATTAAAAACAACCTTGGTCCATTCTCACCCTGCAACTACAAGTACAAAGGATCTACGTTGGAATAGGAAAGATTTGAAGCACAGTTGTGTTGCCATGTTTTATGCGGGCTTTGTTAGCAATAATAATTAAACCATTGATGTGTTGAAAAAAGAATACCCTTGAGTGCCCCGTAAAACGAATTTTTCATTATCAAATCGAGGCTTCCGAATTACAGGCCTCAAGGCTGCGTTTGCGCATTTAATAAGCCACACCCTGACGTCATACAATTTATGTATAGAAGATGGTGGCTAAAGAGAATTCGGGCGAAATGCAGTAAAAAATGGTTCATCAACGATGCTGTATTCCGTGCTGCCGCAACGATTCCAGAACCTGTGATAAAGTAATTTCTTTTCACGGAATTCCGAAAGACCCTCTTATGCGAAAGAAATGGCTACAGAGAATAGAATTTACTGAAGACAGAGTAAGTTGACCGAAAGCCTAACTCAACTGTTTACCGTTTGATGGGCCTATTCATTAGCATAGGCCTTGTGCCTTTTTAAAGAGGCCTATTCATAGGTTAGCTTAAGCGGAGTGCAGGCGATGGAGGTTGTGGGAATTTTTTTGCTAGAACCAAGCTCATTTACATAGATAGACCGATTTTCCTACTAATTCTGTCTCTTTGATAATATATTAAGTTTGATATTTAACTTGAAATGGACTTTTTTAACCTGAAATTACATAGGCGAAACACATGTTTTCTGGTGCTCTTGTACTTAACAGGTGGTGTTGTAGGTGGGTTGGTGGCCAATAACGCGGATTGAATTATTTCAACAACAAAGCAATATTCTACAAATTGTTATCTTAAGACTAGCCTACAACGATGCTCATACGAATGGCAAATATAAATTTAAGTTGTTTGTTTTGTGTACTTGTTGGCTATTTTGATTGTCTGTCATGCTCATCATATTTACATTGAAATTTTTGAGAAATCAGATGCACTACAAGAAATGTCACTAGTCCTTAGTCCTAGGTAGGAATCTTAAGAC
>NW_022751322.1:0-1388 GCF_011630105.1 Anneissia japonica
TAAACTGAATAATTAGGAATACATTTATTTAAGCAACTAATTTAGTTGCATACTTGGTTTTTACTAATCACTAACTAAATCCAAGTGCCTACTACTGGCTTAGAATTATATATAGTTATGTATGGCAATTATGCTAAGAATTAAAATGGTGTGCGATTGTGAGGGTAGGGTGATTATGGTAGGTTTAAGTGGTATTGCTAAATCACACAAACCTCCCAAAACACACTGTAGAAAATTAAACAATTCAATTGTGATTGACTGACTTGGTATATCAATAATTATGATTGTAGAACTCTCTTTTTCTTAAAAGAAAAAATAATAATAATTTGATGTTCATACTAACCCACTATTTGTGGGGTTTACCAATACACAGATTGAATTTCTGGAAAATTGTGATTCCACTTCCGTGAAATCGGCCACAAGTAATTTATTTTAGTATTAATAAATGCATGATTTATGTTGATTTATTGATTATGTTGTTGCTATTTTTTAACATTTAAATGGAAAAAAAATAAAAAGTGTAATTCATGGCTTTTTATTTATCTTTGAATATTTTATCATTGAATATTTATTCTTGCAAAAAGTAAAATGTAAATTGCAATTTGTTTGATGTTACATTCCTTATAAAAACTAAATTATTTAAGATAAAAAAATGCATATATTGACTCAAGAAAATCAGTTTTAATACAGAATTTTATTATTGGGGAAAATTCCTTTTAAAAAGTAAATTAGTTAAGATAAAAAATGCATATAATGACTCAAGAAAATCACTTTTAATTCAGAATTTGATCATTGGGGCCATTTTTACCTACCTGTCATATGGGGCCAATTTTACCGGGGCCATTTTTTCCGGGGCCATTCTTACCGTACACCAAGTATAATACATACTCCAAGTATTGAAATACACGCCATCGTGTTGGGATTCAATATTTCGACATTAATTATGTCATCATCAGGAATAAAAAAATATCCATATTAGCAAGTTTATATGCACTAGTACCAAAAGTGTTTAACCAATCACAACATTACCTCTAGTAGGTGACATAGCAGTGATTTAAACAAAAGATCAAAGCATTCTTACTCTAATGATCAAAGATACCTACAAAAACAAAGAAAGCTCTTTTGAAGCTATGAGCCCATTGTTAAGCGAAGGGTGTAGTCTACGTATAGCGAACGCTTCTTTAAACAATAGGATAGACCAGTTTCGGGAGCTGTCAATAATGTTAGTACTAGAAAATATTAAACCTAATTTATTACTTACATTACAGATGACATTATCATTTTCAAGTATACCCTGAAATCCTAAAACATATTGCCTCACAGTTTTTAACATGATCAAATATAACACTATCAGATCGTGAAGAATGTTCTTTAAAAGTCTAGTTATT
>NW_022751323.1:0-955 GCF_011630105.1 Anneissia japonica
TAATGCTAGTCTACAGCCATTGATTAAATAATGTATTTCTAACATATGATCAGATTAAAAAAAAACTTACGATGCCCATTGCGGCACGATGCGTAGGGGATATGGATAAATCTGCCGCCTTCACCTCCCAGACTTGGACAGCGTCAAACCAGTGATCTGGCTTGTGGCTTGTATCATAGCGGTAGTACGCCTTTGGTTTGTCGATTAGGTGATCGGTTAAGAACTTTGTGTGCTTGTCAAGGTCTTCATCTTTAAAACCTGTACCAATCTTTAGAGAGAAAAAAAAAACTAATTAGAAACAGATAATTTATGTTACTTATCTATAATGAGCCAAGGGAAGGTTTTTTACAGATGGGGAGGGTGTCTATAGGTAAGAAAATTCATGATTAAAAAAATATAATTTTTAAAAATTTAGGGGGAGGGTTGGCTAAGGGTGATGGGCTGGCTGGACCCTCCTTGAATCTGCAGCTGTAAACCTGCATACCTCAGGGTAATCTGCTGTTAGCTACCATAAAATTTGATCCATATTAGAAATTTTAGTTTTATCAAAATCTAGGTTAGCATTTGATTAAGCAATCTGACGTTTTAAAGACATAAAATTTAATTTCTGACTTCCTAACACAACATCCATCCTTTTGACCTGACCTTGGTTTTCAATTAAGTCACCCCAGGCACAAATACTACAAATTCTCATAATCCTTAACATATAACTTCATCAGATGTCTATTTATACAATTAGCAACTGTGAAAATGGTTAAAATTAATTGATTGCAATTAGTGTTTCCAGCAAATATCAAGTATTTATACAGTACTCTCATACAGTAAATATAAGTGCCGAGCCAGGCAACTGAGCATATGAGGCATGTTGCGGCAAAATGGCTAAGTTGTAACAAAAATTGAAATTCAAGTTATTGGTATTTTCAGATACCTGAGTATGTGATCTTTAAAATGAGGG
>NW_022751325.1:0-534 GCF_011630105.1 Anneissia japonica
TGGCAGGATAGGAGAACCTGGAGTGCAAGTTAAATTACACAAGCTTATGATGGCCGGCCGCTGGTGTCAACAGATTGGAACTGGCCCCCAGCTTAAAAGGTTGAATCCTAGGAAGTACAGTAGTGAATATCCAGGTGAACGTCATATGTACATGGCTTCTCATTTGTAAGATACAGGGTATAGATGTGGACAATGTTTGATATTTTATTTTATTAAAACATTTGCTTGAATTTTGAAACGTACATTTTCACTTGTACGTCTAATGTATGTGAGTGTGCTTAGTCGCTAGAATACCGTGTTAATTGTCTGTTTTGAAGACGATAAAATACAGATATATTTTATTATCATTTTCAGAGACATAGACATATTTTTTTACTCATGGCACAACATTCAACCAAAATAAATAAATAAATTATAAGTACAACGAAAATCCATAAACTATGCATCCCGGGGTAGGGTCGTTCATATCTAGGGCCGCAGTCTGCATACCCCACTATTTACAATTTAAAGGGTATTATTTAGGGCCCTAATGGC
>NW_022751326.1:0-1054 GCF_011630105.1 Anneissia japonica
AACTGCGTACGTAAACGATCACAAAAACTCACGACTTCACACTAGTGTACTGTATCTAGGCTAGTACTAGTCGCTCGATCGTAGGGACGATTTTTCGATCAGCTGCTCGCCAAAAATTAATTGACAGACTTGTCTTGAATATTAATGAGTTGGTTAGAAAATGCTACCAAGCTACTGAAAAAAAGTGATCAGCCTCGTTTTCACCTGATTTTCCTGTCTCATCATATCATGTTTTGTTTCTGTAATTAACCTTACATCTCAACATTTTGAATTTTTGAAGTATTTTTCCCGAACTCAGGAAAGGTTAAGCAATATATGGCCACTTGTCTCATCCCCGCACCCCCCCTTTAAGTGTTTAGTGCAAGTACAAACAAAGGTCCAAGATTAGTATCAAATATAGAAATGAAGCTAACAAAAACAAAATATCCAAAACAAGTCTACGTTATATTAGGCCTATATTGAAAAAAAAATGTAAACTTTTCAAAAATTCGGCCAAATTCGGCCAAATATAGTTCGGCCGTGACTTTTCAAATGCTACGGCAGGCAAGTTTTTTTATGGCCAGATTTTATGGCCAGATTTGAGGAATGTGGCCGTCAAAAAGGCCAAATGGCAACCCTGGGCCCGTGTGACCCAGCCCAAGGGTTGCCAGCGATAGTCGACAAGCTTCACGGCCAAACCAAGGCAATTCAACAGTTGAAGAATTACCTTGGCCAAACACACGCCATCTCACGGCCAAATTCAGCCAATTTTTTTTTTGATATCGGCCGAAATTCGGCCAGATTTTAATCCAATTAGAAGGCAACAGTGGTACATAATATTCACTTAACATACAAATATTACACGAAAATCAACTGTCATTTGTTTGAAATTGAAGAAATTAAAACGATATACACAGAACAATGTTAATCTTTCACTGTTTTTGTTTTTATAATTAATTAATCACCATAATTAAATACCCAGCTACATCATAATATTAAATAGGCCTGTGTTATAGTTGCTAGCATGTAGGCCTATTTATAGTCACATTATTAAGATCGGTCTACATTTTTTATT
>NW_022751327.1:0-1480 GCF_011630105.1 Anneissia japonica
CATTTGATAAAATGAAATAGTTGTTATGAAAATTAAGTTTGAGTATATTATACAGTAAAAATCTCTTGTGTGCTAACAGATACAACATTTTCCAATCTTAATTTTCCCATTTCATGTGGATCGGATCAACACAACTCATTTGATCAATATGTTATTTGCACTTCTCGCCTTTGTAGTTTTAGTGATTGATGAAATTGTACCGTTTCTTGATATTTTCTCTTATTACATTGCATTGAAGGGAAAGTAGGGTAAGTAATAAATTTGTAATAATATTGTAATTCTACTTAATGAAGTACAATTTCTCATAGATTTGTTAATATTCCGTATATAATCCAATAAACAGATAATATACCAGCTCGAGTAGAAGCAACCAGATGTGTTTTTTCGTCCAATAACTTGTTTCAAATTATTCTCATCTTAACGTGTTTACTATAATGCATATCAGCACTTTTTTCAATTTTTTACGACAAAGACATATGGTGACAACAATAACCCTGTTTAAGCAATATTACTACCGTGCCTCCTGTGTACTAATAATTAATAATATACATGCTAACCAATACAACAATACACAATAATAATAATTATTATAATAATAATAATAATTATTATTATTATTATTATTATATAATTATATATAATATAAATAATTATATATAATTATTATATATATAATTATATAATAAATTTTATGTAATAATAATAGTAATAATAATAATAAGAATATTAATAATAATAATAATAATAATAATAATAATAATAATAATATACAATATGTTTGTTATATTTCGTATATAATAAAACATTTGTTCTGTGCACATTATGAATTGGTATTTCGAGAGCGGAGTCTTGTTGTTCGTTATGGCATATAACAAAAGACGTCTGCAAAATATGTGGTCTTATTTTTATAACTCCTGTTAATGATTGTTTGATTTGTACTGCTACATCCACTTCTAGATTGCATTATAGGGCGAAGTACCTCTCCACCTTTGACCCAACCATAATGACAACAGTCATATCCTGAATCTAAGGCGTACTCTACTTCTTCCTTTGTTGCCATTTCACCGCCATGACTAGTGCACAAAGTATTAGCATCGTAGTAGTTTAAAGAATAACGACTTTCTCCACGTCCACTCACGACACGATGATTGGGGAATGGATCAGAGTAATTACAGTTGTTCTCTTTTGAGAGTGGGACAAAACAAAATGCGTTAAATTCTTTATTGAGACTCTGTAAACGAATATTATTACCTGCTGGATAAAGCCAGAAGTCAGGTGGCGTATGTCCCTTACATGGATTACCTGCCAACCAGCTTGAAAGCCATCCTTTTGCGCAAAGGTTAACTCCTAGTGACAATGTGTTATTGTAAACGTGAAGAGGTGTTGCTAGATGGCCATTGAATTCAGTACGGCAACATATCTCCGCATCTTCTGCATTTAACTTCTTCGAGTTACTATCTGTCAGTCGAATGATCCGTTG
>NW_022751328.1:0-1938 GCF_011630105.1 Anneissia japonica
TTAAAAATTAAAATAAATTTAGAAAACTAAAAAAAATTAAACTTTAAGCACAGTGATTACTAAAAAATACAATGATTACTAACCAACATGCATGTTGTCAGAAGAAATGAATGAATTAAAGGCGTATAATAGGAGTGTACAATAGCAAATTAAGTCCTATTGTAAAGCTAGATAAAATAGATAAATTGTTCACCCTGTTGCCCACCCACTTTAACAATGGTATATTCCAATTGGGTGGTTTATGTCCTGGGTGGTTTATGTCCTGGGTGGTTTATGTCCTACATTCTTTACGATGACGTAGGACCTATGATAGGCCTACGGAACTATGGGAATATGTGAGACAGGTAACATGGGAACAGGGATGGAAAGCACCATGGCAATATTTTTTTATAAGTACCACTCTTTTATAAGTGCCGCTCCCGCATAAGCGCCGCACTGAAGCCTCCAAAAATTATGTAAGCGCCGTGGAGCTTATTCAAGCATTTACGGTATATGAATCATACATTTTTTTGGAATGTCTAGTTGTACCAAAATAGAAATTAATAGTTGATTTCTTCATTTCCTAATATGTTTAGTAATCTTTATAACCATTATATTCTTAATACACATCATTTATATTGGAAGAATGTTGTTCTTTATAAACAAGTTTGGAGTTTCTGTTTTTCATTTTTGTGGTAAGCAATGCCAGCATTTTAACCCCATGAAAAAACAAGCAGGAACATTAAACTCAATTTAATAGGTAAAAATGCATTCATTTCAGGCAAAAAAATGCCTAAAAGAGTTGCATTTTCCCTGATCATAGAATATGGAATCATCTCATTAATCCATAGGGGTTTTACGAAAAAAATTTTATTTTTTCCAATCAATTCAATCCCAATGTCCATGACTAATAGTGGTGGCTCAGGAAATTACCCGACGAGGGGTCCGACAGCGGGGTCCGAACCTAGGGCCCGAATAGGGCTTCGATCAGGGTCACAGAAGGAATGCGGCCTGTTGACGCCACTACCGATGACTATACAGTACTTTATTACATACAGCTGAGCCTTTCACCAAGAAGGCTAACTACCTCTTACAGTTGAGGATCAAGGTCTAAATGCTCATCTCCTCAACTAGCCCTCACAAGAGAGTTACAAGCCTTGTTTACATCGGTTTAATACGTTGTAGTTAAGGTGGTGCTGCACTGCAGCTGCCGCATGTTCTCAACCCAAATTCGCAGTTTCCTAGTTGGATGAGGATCAATGAAGGAATCATAACCACAATGTATTTAAGTATTTCAAATTACTATTTCAATGTGATTTTTTTTGTATGTTTTGCCCTACCTTATACGCTCCCAAGTATTTGGGAGCCTATACTATACCGAGTATTCAGGTAGGGCAAAACATCACTATATTTTCCTGACGCAAACTCACACCAAAGTAACATTTTCAGTACCCTCTGCTACTTGGGGATTCAACAATAGCCACAGAGTGCAAGCTTGGTACTCTAGTGGTTATGGCACCAGGCTACTTACCTGGAGGACGTGGGTTCGATTTACTCTCAAATCATTTCTTTTTGGGAACGTACTGAGTATTCGGTACGATAAAACGTTGGGTAGGGCAAAATATCACTCCAATAGTCATAAAAACAATGGTGAAAATATTCTGCATGTGGCAGTCCTCTACCAAGGGTTAACATATTTGTATTTTCATTCTCTATAATAGATAGCTTATGGTTATGTTATTGTCAATATACAACTATCTATGCCAACAAGTGACAGCAAATGCTGGCATTTAATGTACTATGTGGATATACTTCACAGATCATTAAATCGCCTTTGTTCAGCCTTCCATATGCCTGTTGAAAATGTGGAATTCTGGGCATCATTAATTGGCAGAGTGATGCATCTGTTTAGTTTAAGTTGTTCAGTTGTTGTATGCCCATATATAGTAATGATGTGTG
>NW_022751329.1:0-549 GCF_011630105.1 Anneissia japonica
TACATTCTGCTTTCCGGCATCAACCAGCTGAAACCTCACCGTTCGATGAGCATGCACGGTATATTTGTCGGTCCTCCCGGCACCGGAAAAACGTCCGTCATGATCGCCGCCAAGGCCGTGATCGGCAACGCGTACTCGGACGACGTCACCTATCGGACGCAGAAGGCCGTGCTCGTTGAAAATGCAACGAAATACAAAATCTCGAAAAAAATCCGGTTCATGAACGAGTTTGTGCCGCCGTCGTCGGGATCGAGAAGCGACAAGAACCCGTTGGCCGTGGAGAGCAGCCAGGAGGCGGCGATTCTGAAGGAGGAACTCGATTCCGGTTGCACCCGTACCGAACGCACGGAGAAGATGGTCGATCCGAACACCGGCTCCAGTCGTCACGGAGTTCGTACCGTGGTGAACGTCTACGATTGCGCAACCTTCATGGCAATGAACGAGAAAGATGTTTGCTACTCGTTAGACACTCGCGTCGTCACGATCGAGGTTCCGCCGAGCGACGTGGTGAACATTCCAAAGAAAACGGAGGGGTTCGAGGTCGAACTC
>NW_022751330.1:0-1710 GCF_011630105.1 Anneissia japonica
ATACAACTGCAGGTAAGTATGCATGCATGATACATTCGTTTATATAACGGAGATCGTAAATGGACAGATACTTTTTGTGCATTTTGCCATTTACACAAGGACAGTATATCTACATTATTGTATTCATTTTACTTTGGTTATCCATTATTAAGGCACAATAGGCCAATGTTTGCCAATAGCGAAATTAATCATACAAGACAAACATACATACACACACGATTTCCTACATAGGCCTAAGTCCGCCAATTATGAATTATGCTTTGGGCGTGGAGATGTTTTTGGACGTGAGAAAAAAATCATGTAATTTGACTTTAGAAATTTATTTAATTAGTACAACTATTAAATTTATGAGAAAAAAAATTATAACATGTCAGTTACTCAAACGAGTCTATTACGCAACATTGCTTTCTGCGATTCCCAATGATTTATTTGTGCGATATAGATTATAGAGGGCGCAACATAAAAAGATTTTCGGGCTTTTGGCAAATCACTTGAACCTGTTCAATATACACTTTGAAGCCTGGTTTCCACTAGGCCAGGCGAATTTATTTGCGCGAATCGAAAGCGTCGGCTTATGCGCATGTGCATTGGTATTTATATCTGAGTTTTTGCGAAGCGAAAAAATGCGCAACCAATCAGAGCTCAGGAAGCGAGACGCGACGCTGTCGATTCCACTTGAAAAAATATATCGGTATACAAAAATATATGTTCAACACACTTCAGAATATGCGTAAGGTGATCTTTTTTTCATCGAAATGTAACATTTATTGCAAATTCACCAGTGGAGGTGTAGACTCTGCATAAGTTTCATGTGATTGCAAATACAGAGTAGAAGGGGACACCTTCGGAACCAAAAACAAAAAATGTCCCCCGAATAAGGGTTGGCCGTAGTGTGTTAAAAAATAACTTCCATTGCTAAGTGCCCGAAAAAGTGTCCCCTTAAAAGGGGTGCGAAAAAAGGGGTTCAACTTTAGTCCGAAGTTAATGAGTATTGAACTAGAATCGTTGAGGATTTTTTTTTAAATCGTTTAAATTTTTAAATATTTCTCCCTCATGTCACAGCAAGTAGATCCACAGTTACTTTATGAATACATGCACGCATCTCTGCTTTACCAACGACATTTTGGTGTAGACCTACGCCTTTAAAACGGATCAATATCAGTAATAGTCATATTGTCAAGTACCTAATGATGCATGAAGATGTTCTAAGGATCGCGCTACACTTCTTACACTTATATAAATACAAATAGATACAGGGCAGTGCCGCAGAATAATCGCACAGTTGATGAGATGCAACAGAGAGTAGACGAAGGCATAACACCTTGGTGTATTCTTCCCAACGAAAATAGTCACCTTTAAAAGAAAAATTTCGTTTTTCAAATTTGGGTGTATTGTTTCCGGAAACCTACAACATGTTGCTTGCATTGAGTTGTACACTCATCTTCATCTCAATCAGTGGGATTAACTGTTACCCCAATGGAGCGCCTGACAGTGCTTGTGCAAGTATGACACCGATGCACACAAGGGCGTCTGGAGCTCAATCGGGTCCATCCCCGTTTACGATCGCTTCAGCTAGTCCCTATTACATTCTTGGAAGAACATTGGAAGGTAAGACAACTTTTCCAAGTTACACTGCGTAAAAATGACGAACTATCATGTTGGACTAATTAAAGTACTGTATAGCAAAATTACGGAATAAAAATAGGTTTA
>NW_022751331.1:0-592 GCF_011630105.1 Anneissia japonica
TGATAAAATTTTGTTAAACACTGACTTCAGATGAAATACAACAATACCATAATACAAACTCAGTAGCAAATATTTATTAGATCGGATTAAACTACAGAACATGAATTGTCTATACATGATAAATGATACAGCGTCAAGGTGTATTTCAATCAGATTGTTGAAAAATATGTAATCATAGGATTAGAACCTGGTAGCACTTTATTGACTAACATTATAAAATGTATTAACTTTTGACAGCAGTCTCTTCTAGGTTACAGATGTAACAGCATTTTACTATAGTTAGTCAATAAAGTGATACCAGTTTGAATTTTACATTGCTTCTTCTACTATTACAACAAATGTGTCCACCATATGGATTATGGATTCATTGTAAATCAAGTATCTATATGATTTTAATATATTGCATACACAATTGAACTGCGGTATTGTACACTGCGGTAACAATGTGTTTGTAGCAGTACGATACAAAGCACAAGCAAGAATAGTTATTAGTTAAGTGTTTCTTGTTTTTGCTTAGTACAGCTTTTAACATGTTATTACCTCTATGCACAATACCTCAGTTTAAGTTTTTAAATATTTATTGTTTTCTAAC
>NW_022751332.1:0-1169 GCF_011630105.1 Anneissia japonica
AAAGGGCACTTCATGAAAAGGGGGGTTCGTTCGAACCCAACGAACCCCCCTGGCTACGGGCTTGAATTTATTGTTGATATCAATCAATCAATCAATCAACTTTTATTTCGGAATTTCCTCCGAATAAAATTGATAATAGAAAAAATCACGTTAAAAGGCTTTCATCTGAGGAGGCTATAAAAGGAAGAGGCCCTACACAGTATCTGAGTTTAAACGATTGAATTAGAATATAAAAACAGAAATAAAGGACATACAAACCAAGGAACCCAGCATATTGTGAATCCGGTGAAAATCACAATCACAGTTCTAGCGATGTTGGTTTGCCTCTTTATTTCTTGGTTTCTGAGTTGGAATGTTTGGTTCAGATTCGCTGCAGCTACCTTTGACATGGCGTAAATCGCGTAAACCACTTTAATATTACAAACGGCGCCGATGATCACGACCGCCCAACCACAGAAACTGTATATGGCAAAATGAACGGTGTAAATGGCAGGGTCACTAGGAAAATAAACGTGTCTGCAATAAGTTACAGGTCCTGTAGATACCGCATCATAGCTACCAACCCCAACAAATGGTAGCGCACTGACAACCGTCATAACCCTAATGTTCCTACAGCATAAAGTATAGTTTTCCTAGGTTGAAAATAGTTACATCGAAAGCGCAATACACCGCTCGAAAGACATCAGCGACGATATGGTCCTGTAGATACCGCATCATAGCTACCAACCCCAACAAATGGTAGCGCACTGACAAACGTCATAACCCTAATGTTCCTACAGCATAAAGTATAGTTTTCCTAGGTTGAAAATAGTTACTGTATACACAGTACACATATTAGCGCAATACACCGCTCGAAAGACATCAGCGACGATATGGTCCCGGATGCTAGAGGAAGTAAGTGATTTGTGAATCCCATCAAATTGCAAGATATCATGTTTTGCAAAATCTTACGAAGTATGTAAAGAATAACATATATGAAGTCGGCCATGATTAAAGTAAATAAAAGAATTAAATGGTTTTCTTCTCTGTGCTTCTACAAGTGCTTATAAAGAAAAACAACAGCCAATAGATTCATTATGAATCCAGCAGAAAGAATCGTGAAAGTAAAATAAGAAAATATATTGGAAACGTCAGTGCCGTCGTGAAATTCGAAATTATACGTGTCGTTC
>NW_022751333.1:0-1977 GCF_011630105.1 Anneissia japonica
GACAACGTTCGGCTTTTCTATTGCTCCTGGATTTTTAACCCAAATTGCTTTAAATGGTGTTTATGTAAGTGTCAACAATACTAATTTATTAAAATACTTAACAATGAATCTTTTAGACACATGTGACTACAATTTACTATATAGGCCTAGTCTTATTTGTTGATTCTGCCTAACAATGATTATGTTTCATCTCATTTGCATATATCACTAGATTAAACATCTCCCGGATCCGTATCCTTCTAAGTGTACAAACCGACCTCTTAAGTACTCAAATGTTTATACAGAGCCACTCTGTATTGACGAATGTAAATCCGAATATGTTGCTGAAAAGTGCGGTTGTAGGCATCCAACTATGCTAAGTATGTTAATGTTTAACGACAGCTTTCGTAACTATTTTTATCTTTATTGCTACAACTCTCTGTATTCTTTATTTCTCTCTATTGCTTTCTTCATCTCTGTGAAGTTTAAACATTGTTTTATTTGCAACTGCATCATACGCAATTGGCAATGAAACATAAATATGTTATATTATAAAAATAAAAAATCATGATATATTATTATGGAGGCCATTTGGGTTTAACAAGACAAGTGGTTGTCGTAAGGACAAATCCAATCACGCAAATATTTCCGAAATTAGATGGCATCTTTACACATTCCATCTAAAAGAATATAGGCCTATGTTTAATTTAAATAGATTTAAATTTGATTTTATATAATTTCCTATGATTTCCTGCATGACACAGAGTAATATTTTTAAAAATCGTTACAACTGTCACCGCCACGATTGTTAACTAGAGCTTGTTTTCTGTTGTTACCTATAATGCTGTCCTCGACGTCATAATTTAGTCCTAATGACGATCTAGTGTCTTTATTACTATAGAGTGTCCTAACTCCAATCGGAATTCTTTACTGTGATCGCACTTGTATTGTCTTTACGGCAAGCTTGACTTTACAGTAATGCATGTGTCAGTTACGTGGACTGAATTATCCATTACATGGATAAAATGGTTTATTATGTTGATGAATATGTCCTTATAGAATAAAATTTTCCCTACGGCGATGAATTTGACCATTCGTGGTTGGCTGTGTCCTTACGGCATTTTTTTTCAATGTTTACCCTAATGGCCACCTATCGAGAATTAGCATCGTTTAATATATGTAAAAAAAGAAAGAAATAAATTGTATTTAATCAGATTCCAAACACTAACGCCCCAGTTACCCACTTGATGTTATACCGAAATTGCATCAATCAAGTCCCAGTTTAAAAAAAAAATGTCACAAATTCCGCTTTCGAAACGTTTACAAACTTACAACTGGGCCTATTCTTTTTTTGCAGGCGATGTTCCAGAATGCTCCCCCAAGTATTCTATTTACTGCGCGTACAATGTGGAAGGTTTGTTAATATATTTTATTAAGTATGGAATTATTGTTTTTACTATTTACACAATAAAATAGTTCATATCAATATAATTGATTAAAAAATTACTATATGCATTTAAAAACTATATAAATTCGTAACAGCTCAATTTCACAAAAGATATTATAGTTGCAATGTTACGGTACCACTATTAGGTCAATTAAAAAAAAATATTCTTGTGTTGGCCACGTTTTGGAAAAATCAAAAAAAGGTAGGTAGGAAAAGTTAGTTTTTTTTTCTTTTTTCCTTTTTTTTTAACCAAAAAATTTAATTATGCCTAAGACAGTAGAAAATACCTTATTAATAGGTCCATGGCTAAACCGTAGAGATCTCTTGGTCTCCGATTCAATTCCTATCGTTGCTTCTGCTTGTTTTTCATCTGGAGAGCTGAATGCTAGTTACAGTAGTAGCCTGGTTGTAAAACTGCTGAAATGAACTTTAGCGGGAAAAAAGTAAAGGCAAATTAATTTTTGGTTTTTCTGAATCAGCATACCCTATAGTGTCTCAGAAAAAAAAAATCCCCATGCCTAGGGCTTGGGCAATTTTTTTTTACAGCACTT
>NW_022751334.1:0-627 GCF_011630105.1 Anneissia japonica
ACAGTTCACCCCAGAGTTCACAGATTGTGGTTCCTGAGTTAAGCCAAAAGGAAGTAGGTTGAGTCCATAGGCGTAGATCCCTGGGGGGATGGAGGGGATATATCCCCCCCAATATTTGACAAGGGGGGGATGGTCCATTGTATCATCCCCCCCAATATTTTGACTATGTATGAGATAAAATGCAGCTTACACTTCAAAAGACTGTCAAAGAAATAATTTGCACTTATGCGCTTACAAAGATGAACATTAGCATAATGTATTAATGTTGATAACAAAATTATTTTATCTGGTACCAATCTAAGCTCTTCTTTCCTTAGATGTTAGAATGTGCTTGCAAAGAGAGCCACATTTCACACTGAAGGGTGTGTATAGTACGACATCAGTAATGTTATATCAATTCCAAGAATGTTTAAGGTTATATCGGTTGATGAGGAATTTATTGATTAGGCCTTATAACAGCAAATTGCATCAATTTATTTTGCAAAAACAAGGTTTCCAGCTTCAGAGGGGGGGGGGTACATCTTCTGTCCGCACAAGGGCACACATTGGCGCTAACACCAGACGCGTAACAGGAGTCTTGGGTCAGAGTGGGTATATTTTTTTTTTAATTCTTTATTTTAACCATCT
>NW_022751335.1:0-1325 GCF_011630105.1 Anneissia japonica
TAAATAGTCAATTTAACCATTAGGATGCGTGCCGGTACTTATGTACAAATAGTGTGGATGTCACTCCAAAAAATGACAAGGCAATTTTATTCAACGTTTCACTTTTATTTAAGCAATTGGAAATTATGATTAAAAATATTTTTGGTAGTTAAAAAGCTTCTCCAATAACATGTAAAAAAGCACTGAAGAAAAACATATTGCAATCCATGAAGCCTTTCTGGAACTTATTGTTTAGAGACGCCGTGTACAAACAAAGCAACAAGTTTCAGATTCTAAATTTCTATTATTATTTAAATATGCTTTACACAATAAACTATTTATATATACTGTAACTGATTACTAAAATATACAATACATTGTCAATCATGAATACAAATGCTGGAATGAATACATTTGATATGCTGGAAACCAACATAAAAAATTAAATAAAAAAATAAAAAGCATTTTTGCTGGACTATTAAATAATTAAATTGTATACACATAATTACAATATTATTGCATTGGGTTGTTTGTAGCATTAAGTACCT
Organism: Anneissia japonica; assembly: GCF_011630105.1. Classification (NCBI taxonomy): domain Eukaryota; kingdom Metazoa; phylum Echinodermata; class Crinoidea; order Comatulida; family Comatulidae; genus Anneissia; species Anneissia japonica. The sequence continues at coordinate 528 of NW_022751335.1, forward strand.
GTACTTGGCAGATTAAATTACAATCACTAAAAAACATTTTTTATGTATATACAGCTATAGAATTAGGAGATTATTAAAATTTCATTAGAATATCATTATTTAACTTTAAGGCCAAATGGCAATATTTGGCCTATGAAATTGCAATCACTAAAAACATCTTTTATATATATACAGCTAATTAGGACATTATAAAAAATCATTGTGATATTTTTATTTAACTTTAGAGCAAAGTGTACCTGTACTTAGCTGATTAAATTACAATCATTAAAAACACCTTTTATGTATAAACAGCTAATTAGGAGATTATTAAAAATTCATTATGAGATTATTTCTTAACTTAAAGCCAAGTATACCTGTACTTGGCTGATTAAATTACAATCACTAAAAACATCTTTTATGTACAGTATATACAGCTAATTAGAAGATTATTAAAAATTCATTAGGACATCATAATTTAACTTTAAAGCCAAGTGCCTATATGTGGCTGATGAAATTACAATCACTAAAAACATCTTTTATGTAAATACAGCAAATTAGGACATTATTAAAAAAATCATTGTGATATTAATTTTTAACTTTAAGTTAAGTGCATTTACATTATTTGGCTGATTAAATTACAATCACTAAAAAACATTTTTTTATGTATATACAGCTTAGGACATTATTAAAAATTCATTATGAGATTATTATTTATCTTGAAGCAAAGTGTACCTGTACTGGTGGAAAGGTAGAAAATAGGGTGGTTATGCCTCCTTATATTAAAATATTCCAAAGCCTGTATCTCACTGGATGGTCCCA
>NW_022751336.1:0-1720 GCF_011630105.1 Anneissia japonica
TTCAATCCGTTCAAGTTGATTGTATTCCAAGTAAACTTTAATATTTTCCCACCCACCCATTCCGGTTGTGCAGTTGATTTCACGTTACTCAATAAACATTATTTATCACCAGAACCTTAATTTCAGTCTCTTTGTGAATTTATTTGATGCCTCTGTAACAGTCAAAATATAATTCCATTCTTATAGTTAAATGGAATCGGGTTATTTTATCACCAAGACGAACGAACATGAATGTCAGATCATTTGAAGCCCGAGTACAATAAATGTAACGTCAACTACTTAAAAAAATGTCGAAGAGATCCTTGACCGGGCCCATAAAGAAGGCTTCTTATGGTTTTTAAAGTGAACAATTTAAGTAATTACAGCAATATTAATAATTTGAAACCTTTATAATTGGTATCATGATATATTTAATAATGGAGGGTTTTTTGTTTAATATTGTAATTGTAAAATTAATAATTTATCTTAAGTGTATTTTTAATCATTTGATGTTTTTTATGTGTCTTGGTTTCCATCTTGTACATTTCAAAACTTAAATTATATTTTCAATAAATATATATTGAATTGAATTTGCCATCACTATATTTTACTAATATACACATCTAGATGTGTATAAGAGACAGATTCAGAGCATCTCATTGTGATTTCTGAATTAATACCGTAACAATTGTCTTATACACATCTAGATGGGGATAAGAGACAGGTATTATGACGATCACAATTGAACATTGATTTGATTGCTGAAAGTCGATTATTGAACATTGAATAGACATTGATTATACATTGATTATTGAACATTGATTGAACATTGATTGGATTGCTGAACATTGAATGAACATTATTTATACAATGATTATAAATCACTGTTATTGGATTGGAATTTATAAGTAAAATGGATATTAAAAATTGAACAGGAATTTAAGATGCTAATTAATAGGTTAGAAAAGATCACATTTGAATGAATAACACAATCACACTTTTGACTTAAAACGTTTTATTGCTCTCATGGCGACAACTTCTGGGAGAAAAGCCGAACAACGACTCCGATCCTCATCAAAGAAACCATCATGATGACGGTGACTCGGCTGAATTCGATGTAATGTTTGAAGAACTCGGATACCAAGCCGATGATAGCGAGTAGATGAGACCTGTTCAATGGCTGACTGAAGGCGCAGACGATCCAGGGTATCAGTGGCTAACGGATGATCAAATCATCAGTGGTGTGGAAACATCGCAGGATCACGATTCATCTGATGATGAACAAGAAGTTAGTCACCTCCCAAGAGTCAACGCATCAACAGCTTTTAACGCCGCTGATGTGGCTGGAAGATAAGGGGATGTGGATTATATTCACCTAATGCAAGTGAGGAAATGGCGAGATGAAGCTGCCAAACAGAGGTTCAACAATTTAAGACAGAAGTCGATGACGGATTTTTTTCCCCTGTATAAGAGACAGCCACACCCCCTCCCCCCATCATAAAAAAGGTAAAAAAATTAAGAAGGGATACTTTCAATTAGTATCCCTCATTTATGAATAAAGACAGAAGCGATATATCATCACAACTTGCACATTTTAAATGTGTACCGGTACATGTTCATTTGTAAAACAGTCCATTGGTTTCATATTTGTTTGTTTTTGTTCATAAATATTTAGCTCATTACAAAATTATTCATTCGTCTACACAGTATCATTTTGTCTATGTCCGTCCGATACGTTTGT
>NW_022751337.1:0-1862 GCF_011630105.1 Anneissia japonica
TCGTAAGGGAAAGTAGCTTAATAATTATTTTTTTCTATAGCAAAATATTATATTTATTCGCCATTCAAAAAAAATATTCTCCCCTCTTGAAAAAAGAATGTTGAATATTCATAGTTTCTTGTATAAGTTTTATTCTGATTTAGTAAAAAAATAGCCGCGAAAATATATTAAAATATTAAACGGAGGGAGGCCTGCACAGTACATTTCAGTAAGGTTTTATTTTGCAATGCAACAATTCATAGTTTGCTTGCAAATATATGTATATTTCTTGTATGAGCAATGTTTTTGGAAATAAATTTGCCAAGATATATAAATTTAGCACTTTCCATTAGATATTTCATTGTGGTTCAACCCCGAAAACTGGGGTGTTATTAGTGCATGAAAAAGAATCACCAAATGAAATACTATATTCATTGAAAACCAATTTTCTGCCGTGAATGCATTGTCTTGGTCATGAACATGGACAGAGCATAAATAAACACCATAGAATACACACCAAAACTAAACAAATCAGGGTAAATGCACGGGGTAAAATGTATGGCATTTATAAAGCAGAATGATGGATAACAACTGAGAAATGGTTATTTTGATAATGGAAGTACAACACATACCGTAATATTAATAAGTAAAACTCGATGATCATAGACAAGGTAAAATGTAAAATGCCTCAATTCGATTTTAACATACTGTAGAACGAACGTTATTTCGAATAAAGAGAGGGAGGCCATTATTCGTCCTTTCGACCTTTATTGCGTCGTGACACAATAGAGGTCGAAACGTCGAATCATGACCTCCTTCTCTTTATTGGGAGTATAACATTCGTTTTATTATGTTAAACATAGGCCTAATAAGTGCATCTGTTGCGAATTTGATAAGCATGTCTTGGTGTTTTTTGAAGACTTACCAATATAAATTCTGAGGCAGGTAGAAAATAACGAGGAGGATTATGCTAAAGAAGTGTATGTTGTTATTTGGCCTTTTTTCTCAAAAAATTTCCTACGACAAGACGCTCCTTAATAATAAGTTAATAGATAATTTAAACAAGGAATAAAAAAAATTGGCAAACAAGGAAAACTGCAAAATTATTGAAAATGAGATAACCTTAAAATTCTATAACAAATATGAATAAAGGTATTACATAATCGAAGCAAAAACAACTGAACTAGAAAGCTTAAAAACATCGACGAAATACACAATGGTCTTGAAAAACAAAACATTTAATCTACGACGATGCAGATCATCTTCACGCGGGAGAACCAAGATAATCTATAACAATTTCAACACTGACCGACTCACTGACAATAGGCTGAACCAATCGAACATTTGAGTATCGTTGCTGCATTAAAATGAATTATCAAATGAAAGAATAATCCATGGAAAACCATTCGCTGCCATGCCAAGGATTCCAAGGCCCATAAACATCTAAAAAACAATTTTAGTAGAATGTAATAGACTGACACGTATAAACTGACATAGAAAATAGGTCATAAACGCCAAAACTGTACAAATTATGGGAAATATCTGGGAAAATAACAAAAAAAAAAATCGCTATAATAAATACAACTGACAATTTAATAAATAAATATAATATTTTGTTATTTAGCCTTATGCAATTTTTCTGAAAAGTTTTCCCCAGACAAGACGCACCTTAACACAAAATTATTAAATGAATTAACAAAGAAAAAAAAATAGAAAACCAGGAAAACTACAAATATAATGATTATATATTAATGCTTGCGGTAACACCGCGTAGATAATTCTGAAAAGAACTTTTGTTGGTTAAAAATGTCTCGACGCTTCTATTGAGTTGCTTCAATCGTCTTCAGGAGAAAAACATCTCCAGAAAATGTCAAACAGGGAAA
>NW_022751338.1:0-774 GCF_011630105.1 Anneissia japonica
AATTAAAATAATGATATTTTATTTCATTTCATCAATTAGGCCTATTATATTTTTAACTACTGACTGGATCGTGTTAAATGTTTTCAAAGAATGAAAAACAAAAATAATAAAAATGAACTTGAAACTGTCAAGCTATATATTTATACCTCCCTGCTTTAATGTAGCCTATGTATTCCTTTTAAAATTAATCAACGTCTTTTCTTTTTCTCCTCTTTTTTTAACTTGCACTTGTATAGGCCTACAATCAGTAGGCATGCAGCATGGCAAAACTACCTATATTGTGTACCTCCCCAGAAAAACTACCAGGGGTGGATCCAGGGATGTCCAAAAAGAGGGGGAGGGAGGTTGGGGTTCCATATCTATTTTTCAGTTTCATAGACAAATCTAAGCACTTTTAACTGTACGAACTTCGTGTAACCTCATGTGTCATCCGATTAACCCTGGTTGCCTGGAAACTAATTATTGCTCCTCTTCTTATGTCGAATGAATCCAGATGTACTAAACCGAGATTGTGAACCAAGAAGCTGTAAAATGTACGACGCCAAGATTCAACTATTCAGTAATAATATTATGTAGTTTATAATTTCGTTTTCGTTTTATACTGTTTTATTCATCTATCCATGTGTAGATAACCAAACACTACTTTTCCTGGGGTATTATTTTTACTTGCATGCACATCTACATACATATCGTTATCACTTGATTATAAATACATAATTATAATTATAAATATCTCACTATCCCTGATGATTGACGTGTATTAACCAGATAAGC
>NW_022751339.1:0-696 GCF_011630105.1 Anneissia japonica
CTGATAAAGGGCAAGAGCCTGGTTCTGGAACTCAATCGCTTCTCCGGTCCGTCGGCTGGCAAAGGGTCGGTGGAGCTGGTCGTCGAGTACGTGTCGGATCCCGTGATGCCTCCGAATCGTCCGTGGAGCGTGGACCAGCTCATCGAAAACGATCTTCTGGAACTGCCGAAAACCGTCTCCGACGTATTTGCCACAGGAGTTTACGACGAGACGAACGACAAGGACAACGAAGAGGATGAGGCACGTCGACATCGCCGGATGCACGACCTTAGCAATCGCGGTCGCTCTGTTCGCGGCGGCAGGGGCGACCGTAGACCTCCGCCGGATTCCGATCGCCGTCCTAAACACGACGTCGGTGATATCGATCGGAAGAAGGTTCACGGTGACAGATAGCGTTTTCAAAAAAGTCGGAGAAACGTTGAGGATAGAAGGAAGACCGCCGTCCGCGACGCTGGTTCACTGTCTCCGCGGTTGCAGCCATCTGAGGGACCTTGGCCTCTGGTGCGTCCGGAGACCTCCTCCGACATGCGTAAGCTACGAGCCCCCTCCGAATTCTGTGATCGTCTACAACGTGACGGACGGAACTTGGAAGGTGGAGGATTGCGGTGAACGGCCGGTCTGCGAAGCTCCTTCCTCGACTTCGCCGTTATCGGGCTTCCTCGTGCCGCCTCCCATCTCTCCCAACGAACCGGACGT
>NW_022751340.1:0-1061 GCF_011630105.1 Anneissia japonica
TCGAAATATTGAATCCCAACACGATGGCGTGTATTTCAATACTTGGAGTATGTATTATACTTTCTAAACAGGACCCATTTGCGTAACTCGTGAGCTCTCGGATGGCGGGGTGGGGGGGGGTGCACTCCTACTACTACCTAACACATTACTACCAAGCCTTAAGTAACGCATGTGCTTTCTGGGCGAAGTCCGAGTCCAAATGGGCCCTGGAGAGGGTTAGATACTTTTACTTACAGTAACACTGATACTCAGCACTCTCCTACAACGCCTTAACAATACGTAACATTTTATATAATTTCCGAAAAAACCAAATAGACCAAAATCCCACAAACACAATATTTGGCAGATTTATTAGAAGGGGTTCTTTTAACTATGCCCCTGGATGCCCCACTATGGAGGTTTGACCAGTTATGTAATGCCTGTGTGCTTTCTAGGGAAACGCTTACTTCCTCCATGTTCAAATGAGTCCCTGAAAGGCGATAGGCCCCTACTTACTACTACCGAGCAATCTAATAATACAACCGCTTTTGACAAAATATTTTCTTTTAATTTTTTTGAAAAATGTATGAGCCCCGGGCGGCTGCATAACTACCCACCTTAAAGTCCGCCTCCGACTTTAAACATGTCAGTAAATAAAGAATAAAATACATGGTTATCCATCATAGTAGGCCTATTATTAAATACCGTATTATACACAGCATGTTGAAATCGATTAAATAATGTATCAATGGGACCTTAAAGGACGATCGGGTCATTTTATTCAGATTGGCCTTATCATGTTTCAGAGCAACATACTTTTTGGTATTAACGTAACACTTTATTAAAAACAATCAATGAATTTTGTTACTCAAACGTCTTTATATTGATATTTTCAAGCCTATTAGATGACCTGAAGAAAAAGTGATCCAGAACTCGTAAGCTTGCTGTACAATATATTATGGCGAAAGTAAATTTTTGTCCGTCTCTGAATTTTAATAGTGTTACTGTAATAGAGCGTATTATTAAATATTGGAATGGTACCTTATAGATTTATAACCAGGTAGCAGAGCAGCTTAGCTCAG
>NW_022751341.1:0-511 GCF_011630105.1 Anneissia japonica
CAGCTACAGTGTACTGTAAAACCAAAAATATTAATAGATGTGGTTTATTTCATTTCATTTCATTTATTTATTCGACCAATACACATTTACAAAAGGTACAGTGCAACAACAATTTTGGTCAGGGGCAGCTTAAGCAAAATTTTACTATAACTCATTGAGAGTCAGCTGCCCCATTAATAAATATAAACATGAAAAACATTTAAATACAATACAATAAATAGCATAAGTAGGCCTATTATAATTCAAAATTGCTCTTACTTATTATGTAATAACTGATATGTAATTTTATGTAAAGAGAAAATTACCGAAATTATTTTATTAAAGATAAAAAAAAAAACAAAAACAAAAAAAAAAAAAAATACAAAAAAAAAACAAAAAAAAAAACAACAAACAATATAGCTTTTGATATGCATTTGGCTCCATTGGTCCAAGAATATTCTGTACAATAGTTTGTTTTAAAGCCAGACTCCGGAGGAAATTATTTTTGTAGAACTGATTTTTCTAAGACACA
>NW_022751342.1:0-730 GCF_011630105.1 Anneissia japonica
ACAAAAAAAAAAACAAAAAAAAAAAACAAACAAACATTGATGCTGTATGGGTGGACCTGTATTCTATTGTATTACTGTAGGCCTATATTAGTTAAAAAGCAGGCAATGGAGAATTAGAACTATAGTAGTGCCCTTGATTACTTAAACCGATAAAAGACCTACTGGCTATTATTAATTACGGTACCAAGTCGGGTACACGGGCCGTAACAATTAACTTGAAATCTAAAAATCAAACATCTAAAAATAGCGATAGAGCTGTATATGATAATTATAAATGGACTCAATTTCTTGGAATTGGAAGCGATACTGGTAACTCTTAAAACCCAACGCAATGAGTCGTGTCAATGCCCGAGACTTAATAGAGTTACCTATCAAATGTGTCCAGGTTTACATCAGGCATGACAACACTGTTTCCGCCGGAAATTTCCCAACCCCATCACACCGCTTGGATCCCATTCCCCAACCCCGTCGAGAAAATCCGGGCGCCGCCACTGCTTACAAACAAAAATAATTAAAAGCCTGTCAACGTGGTAATCTTAGGGTCTGTTATCTCTTTATTGTGCCCAGGTACTTCACAACATGCTCACAGTATCATCTACTAGGGTCTATTATCATATTTTTATGCCAACGCACGTAGGTCATTGTACTGGCGATTGTCAAATATTATGAAAGAATTCATAATACAGAATGGCACATGAAATGCGAAAAGATAACCGAAATATAAACAAAT
>NW_022751343.1:0-913 GCF_011630105.1 Anneissia japonica
CCATGAAAATGAGGCATTTTTGTGCATTTTTTGTCTCGAATGACCTTTTGACCTACGATTACCCCTAAAATGATAAGTTAAAAATCCGGAATTTTTTGTGGTGAAACATTTCCAACTATATATTAATAATTTGTTGCATAAGACCCATTTAATAACTGATTTGGGTATTTCAATGGGGTCTAAAAATGGAAGAAAAATTACACAACCAAATAAGTTAGGGTGTTTACGAACCAATATTTTCGTAACGGGGTTCGGTATACCAAAAGTCATGTCATATTCCTGTTCTACAGCCAATAGTTAGTCTAGATATCAATTTTCAGTTAATTATCTTTATTCTATTTGAAGATATGGCTAATTGAAAATGCAACTTTACAAATATGTCATAATTGTTAGCTAAAAAGGGGTATGACCCTAAAATTTCAAATGGCCGTAACTTCTAAACGACTTGGAATTGGCAAGTCAAATTTTGGGTTTGTTCGTCAGACATGTTGGTGCACATTATATCCGAGTTTCAAGAAAATCTGAGACGGTACCCAGCCATGATTTTCTAAAAATTTGTTGAGTTGGCACGGAATGACCCATAGATATAGATATAGATAGATATTTCTATATAGATTTCTTCCGCGTACTATCTCAATGACCCAGACTGAATTTCAATTTTATTTTTTAAATGCACAGAATATCATGTCATTTTTGTTTTGAGTTTAAAACAACCATTAGTGTATTATGCCTAATTGATATAGACTCTATTATATGTTATGTATACATACTATAGTGTATACATTCATTTATAATAATAAAATAACTAGAAATTGCAAATTGCAAGTGAAGTGCTGCGAAGTACAATTGCATATAAATGTTCTTCGAACAAAATTATTTATGCGAGTCAAGTGAAAATAATGAATAATAAAAC
>NW_022751344.1:0-1429 GCF_011630105.1 Anneissia japonica
ACACTCAGTACAAGACTGAGACCACTTGTCAATATAATCATTGATGTTGAAATAAATATTTACAAAATCATTAAACAATAAACAAAGTAAAACAAACACTGTACATAGACCTAAAACATGTCATTTGGTATAACTCTTCAGTGCAAAGTTATTATAAATAATTATAAATGCCAGACATTGAATAATCCAGAAATTCAAAATGGAGGTGGACCCAGGGAAGGAACTTTCACGGATGGAGGTTCTAGACCATCGCAGCAGTCCTGTCATGGTTGGGGTTGAGGTAAGAACATTTATGATTATGGCACCACTAGATGGCCGGAAATGGTACTTTCTGACGTAAAATTTGAATATCATTTTCTTTTTTTCTCCATTTAAAAAAAATAATTTATTTTCCCCCCTCTGCCCTTGAGTCTACCACTGCCTGATATTCTGTGGGCTTAATAATACAATTGCTGTAGGCTACCTGGTTCAACACAAGCTCTTAGTGCTCCCATGTTGTGGTGCAGTCCTTCCTTAGGGTCAATTACGGTGAGTTGACACTTTCCTTTCACCATTTGAGCAAACGTTGCACCTCCATAGCCTCCACCAACTACCACCACACGCTTTGATAGTAATCCTTTCCCTTCTGCTGTGCTGGCCACTGATATCTGAAAAAAATGTGATAAAAAGACAATATAATTCAAACAAATGTCTTCATCATTCAAATCAAATACAGGTCTCCCTACAATTTAATGACCCCTCCAATTAAAGACCATTTTTCTGTGATCCCAAATTAACATCCATAGCCTCCACCAACTACCACCACACGCTTTGATAGTAGTCTCTACCCTTCTACTGTGCTGGCCACAGATATCTGAAAATAATGTGATAAATAGATAAAATAATGCAAACAAATTTCTTTATCATTCCAATCGAATACAGATCCCCCTCTAATTAATGACCACTCCAATTAAAGACCATTTTTCTTTGATCCTAATTTAACAAATTTCTTTTATCTTTATTATTTTTAATTAGAGATCAAAGCAGGTAAAGACCATGGAAACCCCATCCCAGAACTGGTCTTTAATTGGAGGAAGAACTGAATTTAAAAAATACATAAAATGGTTCTTAATCTGCAGCAATAAGATTTGGTAAATATATTTTTCCATTATCGTTATTTATTGTACCATTACATTTCTCTTAAAATTAATAAACAATAAACAACCTTGATATAATTTCTTTCGTAATTTGTGGGGAAGTACGTCCACTACATGTGTCATTGGATGAGCAGATATTGAACTTAACATCTGCTTATAAGTGATAGAAAAGATATGAAAATATAAAACAAACAAAAGTAAACCAACAAGAAATATAAAATATAGGCATAACAAAAGATTAATCTACTGAAATGGTAAAAAAACTGGGTGAACATTAGACATAAAAAACTGTG
>NW_022751345.1:0-572 GCF_011630105.1 Anneissia japonica
ATAATAATAATAATAACAGTTCAATGAGACTACTTAAAAATATTTTGCGTTCTGTTATGACAAAAGCTCCTTTGGAAGGGCTCATGATGCTTGGAATACATCGCGATAGGGAAAGCAACCTCGACCTTGACATCGTGGTTGACAGATTTCGTGCAAAATTTCCAATTTCGTGGAATTTCACTTTGAAGAAAGAGGATTTGAAAGTAAATTAGATGGTTACATTGCAAACTCTTTGTTTCTTTTGGTTTTGGAAGCAGATTTCGACATTAGAAAACAGCCTACAAGAAGTCATATTCTAGTAGTTCGATGCCTATCAAGTAAGTAATAAAAATTTGCCATAATTCGCCAAATATCCGTGACTGCCAGGTGGTGAAGCCTCCCTGGAACCCCACCGTGGCATAAGCAAGAATTTAGTCTAATGAAACTTGTTTATCATCTTGATACCTTCCGACGAAAATTGACCCTACCGTCGTCCCCACCGATCGATCTAACGTGACGTTGTTATGGGGGTGTTTTATAGATTATTGAGAATGGTAATATCACCGAAAAAAATAGATAAAACGACAGTTGAA
>NW_022751346.1:0-1136 GCF_011630105.1 Anneissia japonica
AGCCTAACCGAACGACCGCATTGTGCGAGATGCGAAGTACAAAAAGTAATCTCATTAGAGAGGGCATACTTTATTGACTGTATAAAGTATACATAAAAGCGAGAGTATTCCAGTGGATGCGATCTACAACCTCTGAATTTGCCTAGTAACGATGAATTCGTCGAGAAAATGGTAATATTTTATGAGAAATAGTCTGTATTTCTCATTTTTTTATTCTTTTGCGTAAAACTAAAATTCATGCCAATATTTTTCCATGATTTATAATAATTGGAGTAATGTAAATGCATATTTTCTAAAAAAAGTCATTTTTAGTGAAGTTTTGCCGGGAATGGGGCTTTAATTACCAGTATTTGATATATACTGTAGGTCACTTATATTATCATGTTTGTATATGACAATTATATGAGGTAAATTATAATTATATTACTGTATTTAAATATGGTAATCAATCAATCACTTTTTTTCTGGAAACTAACGTATCGTCTTGTAATAAGTAGGCCTACGCTTTTTATCATATACATACATAATTATATTAATGCAGGATTAATTAATTAAATTAGGGGCCTAGGCCTATAAGGCTAGTTAGGTATATACTTTATTCAAGCTAGGCCAAGCGGGGTTGAGCCGTGCCGAACCCAGCCCACAAGATAGAGATCCTGCTGCCGACCGACAGCGAGAAATTGTCCCACAACCCAACGTGTGAATATAATAATGTTGACCATATTTGGACATAGTGGGGCCAGGCCTACCTAAACACCCCTAGGCCTATATAGATTAGCGACTAGCCTAGTACTTTGGCTACCTACTTACTATTTTTACTAGGAATAGGCAAGACAACAACAGCATCATTTCTTTCTTATTATCACCAGCAATCTATACATATCTAACAATTACCTGCATGACTGTTAACTCGTAATGTACAGTATGTAGTCTTTCACAGACTGACTTTCTACCTAGCACAGAGACAGCGTAGTGATAATCCAAGCGCTATGCCTACTTGATTCTGCTTATGAAGCCGATCAAGCTAGCTGCTTACTAGCTCCAAAGAACAGATTCTATGTTCTCTCAGCTCTCGCGGTTGACTCATCAGCTCTCTTCACTAGTAACGAGATGCAACCTTTGACATTAAATTTGCC
>NW_022751347.1:0-1060 GCF_011630105.1 Anneissia japonica
CTTGGATTTCCATAGTTTTCATCCCATCAGCCTTAAGCGCTCTATAGTATTTAGCCAATGCCTCCACATTAAACGTATTTGTTCTAACCATTCTGATTTTGTTAAGCAAGTGTCTCACATGACATCTCATTTTTTAAATTGCAATTTTCATCTTTAATCAAATCTGCAGTATTCAAGACATCATTAAGATCACGCGATGATTTGCTATGTTATATACCTAATACTTGTAATACCCTTTGTTTTAGATTACGGCCCTAAAATTCAGTCTCTAGCTCATACACTCAAGAGTGATTATAATGCTCTGAAACAGGATTCCAGGATTGCACCTCTTTTTTGCAATCCACCTATCATTGCTAGACGACAGCCACCCAATTTGAAATCAATTTTGACTTCATCCAAATTACCTCCTACCACCCAAGAGTATGGAAACACACCATGTTTAAAACCTGGTGCCAACTTTGCACTGTCATCACAACAGACAGCTTATTCCATGTACCTGGGACAGATTGCACTATACGCACCCCCAGATTAGATTGTGATCACTCTAATGTGGTATATATGATTTACTGCGATAAATGTATTATGGGTAATTATATTGGAGAGACTGGCACTAAGCTTAGATACAGACTCAATAATCATAAAAAATCTATTAGAGATAAAAGCAAGGGATTTCCTGCGAGTGACCATTTCAATTCATCCGGGCATTCAATTTCTAATTTTCGTTTCATCATCATAGGCAGTGACTACAAATCTACTAAAGATAGACGTTGCGGAGTTACGATGGATACTCCGTATTAAATCACATACTAAGGGTCTTAACAGAGATCTAGGCTTTCCTAGTGGCTATACTTTCATGAATAACTATTTACGCCCAGCATTGTCTTATTGTTATTTCATTGTTATTTACTGTTATTCCATAGCTCATGACTTACCTACTTTGTAATGTTTTTGTTCATTCACGTTGAGAAAGTGCTGAGGACAGGACGAAATATTAGTGTGCAATAAAATACTTATGTTCCTCCAATACGTCAACCGTTTCATTTGATTTTATCAGTGTCTC
>NW_022751348.1:0-851 GCF_011630105.1 Anneissia japonica
GGGTTCGCTATTCATAATAAAAAAAAAGATTCACTAGTTTGTAAATCAATAAAAAAAAAAGGTTTTAGTCATAATAAAACAGCAAATTATAGTTTGAAAACAGAAATGGTTTACTAGTCATTAAAAAAGAGTGTAAAGCTATTTTATAATCGTGCATATTATCACTTTCAATTTCACATTACCCCTCTTCTGTGCATTCCGCCTGGCACAACCATCACCTTTATTATTGTCATTCCCTGAGTTCTTTTGTTTTTATCAGTATTCTTTTTTTATTGATTATGTCAATAAACAAAATATTCAATTATGAGTATATTGCACTTTGCGTGAAATGAAAACTGCAGCACTTGCAAGAAATATCAAAAACTGCAACACTTGCAAGAAATATCAAAATACGTTATTGTAAAAAATAAAAACAACTTGAATATCTTAAACAAGTGAATACAACAATCGCAGTACAAACATTATAAACAAAATCAATCATTTATAAATCAGCATATTGCCTATATGGGCCTATGTTTACATATATACATATATATATGTAAACTCTCTTTGTCTCTTTGTAGGACGCGTTAAGAGTGACAAAATATTCTCTGTATATACTGGAACCGAGCCACATAGCTTGTATTCCACTATTTCCATTCACACCTGGGCTGACGGTATATATATTGCCTTGGTTTGGCTCTGTAATCATTAGTGGTCGTGGGACTAGTTTGGGCCATACCTAAGCTGGTCGAACGTTTCGTTTGGGTTTATACCCTAGCTGTACTGATGAGGCCTGAAAGGCCGAAACGGATCCGTCTGCAGATATTGGGATTCCTTCCAGTGGATGCTTAGTTTATTTTTTCATTCTG
>NW_022751349.1:0-6080 GCF_011630105.1 Anneissia japonica
TTATTATTATTATTATTATTATTATTATTATTATTATTATTATTATTATTATTATTATTATTATAGGCCTATTATATTATATTATGCCTATATTATATTATAGGCCTATTAAATTATAAGATGGTACTATAATGCAATTGCTACTAACATGACTCAAGCCTGGTTTCGTTAAAATCGCTACACTGTCGCTACGGTTTTTCAGTATAATCGTTGTAGGCCCAGTGGCGACTTTAGGATACATTTTCTGAGCGGGCTAAGTTGTCCGACAGGGGGGACTTGAGCTCGTAGTCTCGAGCTGGGGGAAGTGGTTGAGAGAGGGAAAAAAAATTATTCTTATTTTTATTATTATCATTATATTATTATTATCATTACTGTATTATTATTATTATTATTATTATTATTATTATTATTATTATTATTATTATTATTATTATTATAAAAATGGTACTACGACACAACCTGTTGATATTATTCATTATAATTATTATTATTATTATAAAATAATAGGTACTACGACACAGCCTGTTACTACACAGATTACAACTCCAGTTGGTGAGAACTCTTATTAATATTATCATTGTATTATTATATTATTATCATTATATTATTATTATTATTATTATTATTTTCATTATTATTATCGTTAGTAATATTATTATCATTCTATTCTGTATTATCATTATCATTATATTATTATTATTATTATTAGTAATATTATAATAATTATTATTATTACTGTATTATTATCATATTATTATTATTATTATAAATTAATAGATGCTACGACACCGAAAGTTATTACTCCAAATGGTGAGAACTAACATGACTCAAGCCTGGTTTCCTTAAAATCGCTACACTGTCGCTACGGTTTTTCAGTATAATCGTTGTAGGCCCAGTGGCGGCTCTAGGATATATTTTCTGGGCGGGCTAAGTTGTCCGACAGGGGGGACTTGAGCTCGTAGGCTCAAGCTGGGGGAAGTGGTTGAGAGGGGGGTCCCCTCCCAAATGAGATTTTTTTTTAAAGAATAGCAGCATCTGGATGACATCTCAGACTGTGACAGACATGTGTTGGCTTGGTGTGGACCTATTCTTATATGTTTTATAGTCTGACTGTCCGATGAGCTCTGTCCGAGGGGGCGGGGGCTTGATTGTCCGGTGGGGGACTCAAGTCCCCCTGTCCCTTTCTGCGTAGCAGACTCCTACCCGATTCAACCGACCAATCAACATCCCGAAAGCGATAGCTGGTAGTGATTGTATGGAAACCAAGTTTAACTGATTAATGCTACAGATAAAACACAACTAACACAAGTTATAACTGTATCCAACAAAATAGGATCTGTGGCTACGACGGAAAATTATTTTGAAACAACGAATCCAACAAATTATAGTTCAACAACCGATTGGACGAATTCGACAACGGAAATTTTAACGGATTGGATAGCAACGAATAGGACAACAACGGATAGGACAACGGATTGGACAACAACGGATAGGACAACGGATTGGACAACAACGGATAGGACAACAAGAGATTGGACAACAACGGATAGGACAACAACGGATAGGACAACAACGGATTGGACAACAACGGATTGGGCAACAACGGATAGCACAACAACGGATTGGACAACAACGGATTGGACAACAACGGATAGGACAACAACGGATCGGACAACAACGGATAGCACAACAACGGATTGGACAACAACGGATTGGACAACAACGGATTGGACAACAACGGATAGGACAACAACGGATTGGACAACAACAGATAGGACAACAACGGATAGCACAACAACGGATTGGACAACAACGGATTGGACAACAACGGATAGGACAACAACGGATAGCACAACAACGGATTGGACAACAGATTGGACAACAACGGATAGCACAACGGATAGGACAACAACGGATCATCATACTGATGTGGCAACCTCTGGTACGACAAAACATGTGACAAATCAAATTGCATCGACGTCACAAATGACATCCGATGTTACGACAAATGATCCACACGCAACAACAAATTCACATGTAACCTCTGCTGCCATGACTACTATAAATGCTGCTACAACCAGAGGTAGGCCCTAATATTGTCATTCTGAAAAATGTGTTTCTGGCAGTAACTTGCCTATGACTTATGTCCCCACCTCTAATAAGACTTTTTTACTGCCAACATTTGATCCTGCATTGAGCACACTGTACCCAAGCTATTAGGACAGTTGGGACAGTCCCACACAATTTTTCTAAGGGGTCCACAAAGAATGGGTCCACATTTTTAAAAATTGGTCCAAATCATGTAATTTTATGCATAAAATGATTCCACTTTTTGAAAAATGGGTCCCGATTTCTCATATTTAGCATAAAATGGGTAAAATTTAAGAAAATGGGTCCAGATTTTTTATATTTTTGCGTAAAATGGGTCCACATTTGTTTGAATTTACGCGTAAAGTGGGTTAACCCTAATTTTGTCCCGCACGGTTTAAAAAAAATCCTGGCTACGGCATTGACTGTACCACTGTTCCAAAAAGCATAATCTCCAATCTTTTTTCAAGCCTATGAGTATTAACTTTAATGCAACACTTGAGACATATATTTTACCGTGGATACTGTTCCGACGATTTTACATTAAGTGTTGATTGATGGAACTGGCTTGAACTTACAGTAATCTTAAACGTTTGTCGCTCTATATTAATACACTATGGCATATCAGAAAAATATCCATTTTCTTTATCATTAAGTATGACGTCAGAAAATTATATTTAGAAAAAAGTGAGATAATTGCCTATTATTTAAATGCCTCAAATATTATATGGAAAAACAGAACCAACCCAATAATGCAATTTATATAAACACGTACAGTACCACACACTTCGGAATGAAAACAGCCATACTGGTTAGACCTGCCTGAATCGTATATTCGTTCTACTTGTGGTAAATCACAAGTAACCATAACAGTTAATGAAACGTTTTTGGAAGGTGTTGGCGCTATGGTTGCAGTGCAGCCACTCAATCCTAAGTAGCGTGTAATTTATTTTACATTATATGCTACAAACTCACACATTCCCACTGAGCAAGATCCTAAATTTGTACTTTTCAACGTCATGAACAAAGTAAATCAAAATAAAGAAATTGTTACCAAAATTTAATATTTTCAATTTCATTCAGAAATCAAAAAATAGTTAAAATTAATAATTTTCATTATGAATTAATAACAATAAATATTACACCTGGTTGGTGAAATCGTTGATTTAATTCACTTAAAATAGGTCTATACTTATGTTGATTAACATTTCCTACAGTTGTGTTTAAAATCAGGCTCCGGAGGAAACACATATGTTGATATGTTATAGAACATATTTTTCGAAGACAGAAAAAATTAGTTTGATCAAAAACTGAGCAACGGTAAATGATATACAGATTTTTTAATATTTAAAAACTGGGGGAATAAGGTGTAAAAATGGGCAGTTACGTCCCTTTTCCCCCAGTTTTTAAATATTCAAAAATCTGTATCTTTCACCGTTCCCCAGTTTTTCGTCTTCTGTCTTAGAAAAATCAGTTCTACAACATATCAATTTTTTTCCTCCGGAGTCTGACTTTAACATTTCACAAGGCTCCGAATAATCTGTGTATCTAGCTCTCCCACACTACAGTCGCCTTTGAATATGTGTGATTTGTAATCACATTTAAATGTTATAATACTGTAAAAAATTACCTGTTTTCCTATGTTGTCTTTATTTGTTGATAGTAAACAAACGTTTTCAGCCTTTGCTGTTGTTTTGTTTTGTGTGTTATACCTTAATAAATAAATTAAAAAAATTAAAAATTATTATCATCATTATCATTATTATTGTTTTTGTTGCTGTTTCTGTTGTTGCTGGTACTGTTGCTGTTGCTGCTACTGCTGCTGTTGCTGCTGCTGTTGCTGGTTATGTTGATGTTTCTGGTGCTGTTGCTTTTGCTGCTGCTGGTGCTGTTGCTGTTGCTGTAACAACAATATCTCACAGTGGAATGGGATTGGAAAAGAATATTTACTTTGATATACACGTCTGTTTAGAGACACGTTATTATTATTATTATTATTATTATTATTATTATTATTATTATTATTATTATTATTATTATTATAAAAGAGTAGGTACTACGACACACTATTATGTTATTATTATTATTATTATTATTATAAAAAAAATACTTATAATGGTCACATTATTAAGAAGACACAACAATAATTGTTACTTAACCAATATCCTGAGGCGCGTGGAACGGAGAGAGTAGAGAAAACAGTAGAACTTATACATACTGTTTGTGGTGCTGAACTAATAATAATAATTCAAATAATAAAACATTAAATAGTTAAACCGTTATTAAATTTTTAATTATTGGTCATGTTGTAACTTCAGCCGTTGTCTTTCAAACCATTTAAATTATCGTAGCAAAAAGTATAAAAACTAACTATAGGCCTATTATATTATATTATAGGCCTATCATATTATAAGATGGTACTATAATGCAATTGCTACTAACATGACTCAAGCCTGGTTTCCTTAAAATCGCTACACTGTCGCTACGGTTTTTCAGTATAATCGTTGTAGGCCCAGTGGCGACTCTAGGATACATTTTCTGAGCGGGCTAAGTTGTCCGACAGGGGGACTTGAGCTCGTAGTCTCGAGCTGGGGGAAGTGGTTGAGAGAGGGAAAAAAATTATTCTTATTTTTATTATTATCATTATATTATTATTATCATTACTGTATTATTATTATTATTATTATTATTATTATTATTATTATTATTATTATTATTATTATTATTATAAAAATGGTACTACGACACAACCTGTTGATATTATTCATTATAATAATTATTATTATTATAAAATAATAGGTACAACGACACAGCCTGTTACTACACAGATTACAACTCCAGTTGGTGAGAACTCTTATTAATATTATCATTGTATTATTATATTATTATCATTATATTATTATTATTATTATTTTCATTATTATTATCGTTAGTAATATTATTATCATTCTATTCTGTATTATCATTATCATTATATTATTATTATTAGTAATATTATAATAATTATTATTATTACTGTATTATTATCATATTATTATTATTATTATAAAATAATAGATACTAAGACACCGAAAGTTATTACTCCAAATGGTGAGAACTCTAATTACTATTATCATTGTATTATTATATAATAATAATAATAATAAGAATTATTATTATTATTATTATTATTATAAAAAAAATACTTATAATGGTCACATTATTAAGAAGACACAACAATAATTGTTACTTAACCAATATCCTGAGGCGCGTGGAACGGAGAGAGTAGAGAAAACAGTAGAACTTATACATACTGTTTGTGGTGCTGAACTAATAATAATAATTCAAATAATAAAACATTAAATAGTTAAACCGTTATTAAATTTTTAATTATTGGTCATGTTGTAACTTCAGCCGACATTATTATGTTATTATTATTCATTATTATTATTGTTATTATTATTATTATTATAAAATAATAGGTGCTACGACACAGCCTGTTACTACACACATTACAACTCTGGATGGTGAGATCTCTTATTACTATTATCAGTGTATTATTATATAATAATAATAATAATAATAATAATAATAATAATTATTATTATTATTATTATTATTATTATTATTATTATTATTATTATTATTATTATTATTATATTATAAGATGGTACTATAATGCAATTGCTACTAACATGACTCAAGCCTGGTTTCGTTAAAATCGCTACACTGTCGCTACGGTTTTTCAGTATAATCGTTGTAGGCCCAGTGGCGACTCTAGGATATATTTTCTGGGCGGGCTAAGTTGTCCGACAGGGGGGACTTGAGCTCGTAGTCTCGAGCTGGGGGAAGTGGTTGAGAGGGGTTCTCCCTCCCAAATGAGATTTTTTTAAGGATAGCAATATCTGGATGACCGGAAATGGCACTCTCAGACTGTGACAAACATGTGTTGGCTTGGTGTGGGCCTATTTCTATGTTTTATGGTCTGACTGTACGACGTCCGGGGGGGGGGG
>NW_022751350.1:0-1949 GCF_011630105.1 Anneissia japonica
AATCCCAATTTCACGGCAAAATAATAAACACTGAAACATGTTCACTAAAACAGTTGGCTCTATTTTAAGAGTTAAAATTAGTTACTGTATCTATTAAAAGAAAGATTGATACAGAAAAAGAAACAAGAGAGGCATTTGAAAGAAATTGAAAAAGCCGTCAATTCGTTCTCGATGAAAAAATGAATGAAACAGACACAATAACGATGATTCTTTATTAGCTAATGATATTCTCGTCTAGATAACGAAACGAACTTCGACATAATAAGGTCGCCAGCTTAATGTAATTTCTCCTGAGAGCGAAAAATTCGTTCGATCCTGGAATATAGTTTCAAATTTCTCAATCTGAATAGCTCCCAGCCTTAAACACAGACAATGTACAGTGTATCGGCTTATTCTGTGCACATGTGAGCCACTTTCTATTCTGCAAATTTATGCTAAGGTTGGAGTGGATAACGAGGCCTCCGTGCAGTAAGTGTTTCGCCATGATGCAAAAATAGTATTTTGCGCTATATATAATCATAGAATTATTATTATTATTTATTATTATTATTATTATTATTATTATTATTATTATTATTATTATTATTATTATTATTATTATTATTAACATTATTATTATTATCACTATTATTATTATTATTAACATTATTATTATTATTATTATTATTATTATTATTATTATTATTATTATTATTATTATTATTATGGTAGAGTAACTACTTAATTAAAATATGCATATGGAATAGCCTACAACATACTAATGTTTAACAAAACATGAATATTATCGATATATAAACGTTAATTTAAACATTATTAAATTTTCCATACGGTATCGTAACTATAACCATATTTAATTTATAGAAAAATAACGGAAAATCCGACAACCTGTACCGTCTACAGCCCGTGTGCCTTGACTTGTTTGTATTATGAGGTTGCATCGGCAACCATTTAAAAAGATTAAAAACTCCATTGAGGGGTAGACTGTTTGCTAATAATAATGATATTAACATTTATGAAGATCAAAATATACAATTTACATATAGGCCTAAATTTTCATATATAGGCCTAAATGTTTCGGCCTATTATAGACGTTTTAAGCGTAAATTATATATGCTCTTATGGCAGATATTACGAAATTTTGGAACACGCGTCAAAGTTGATATAGACCTATAAAGTTAACGAATAATTTAGATTGCGCATAATTTTATATATATTTTAATGTTAACGTTTACTTGAGAATATCTTTTTAAATTTCTGAATGCATGAAAATCATTTCAAAACATTGAACTCTGTGCTGTTTAAATTTAAACTAGGGTCTACCGATACGTTAAAAATAACATATCTAGTAGAGTAGGCCTATATATTAGGTCTACGAAGACTTATTATTTTTCTCTTAGTGCCGTGTCTATATTATATTGACTGTTTTCATTGGTTAATATTCTGTAACTCTTATGGAATATTTATTTGCAGTGACATCCTGATGATAAATAAAAGATCGAAATATCGAATCACAATGGCAACTTCTGTTTTATCATAAGTTATCTAAAACTTATCAGTGGACCTACTGGTTTTTAGTGCCGTATGCATTATAGAAATTCGAATCACAATGGCAACTGCTGTTTTATTATAAGTTATCTAAAACTTATCAGTGGACCTACTGGTTTTTAGTGCCGTATGCATTATAGAAATTCGAATCACAATGGCAACTGCTGTTTTATTATAAGTTATCTAGAACTTATGAGTGGACCTACTGGTTTTTAGTGCCGTATGCATTATAGAAACTCGTTGGGGTATATAGGTCTAATACTCAGAGCGAGACAGCAAGCGCGTATTATTAATATTTCTATTATTAATAATATTGATATTATTATGTCTATAATTGGGCATTTTGATCGATTGTAATTGATTTTAAAACATGTTTAGGCCTAAATGTATTTAAACCAACAAAC
>NW_022751351.1:0-377 GCF_011630105.1 Anneissia japonica
ATTAAATTTGACCCAAATGCGGATTACAACTGTGTCAACAATCGGTGTAAGTCTCTTAGTGTTGCATTGACTGTTTGTTTGGCTATAAAACCAGTTGCTACGGTTTAATACCAAATATCTGTGAAAAATGTTTTTAAAAGTGGGCATAAACATAGTATAAAAGTTAAAGGTTCTTGCATGCCAATAGAAAACATAGATTTAACAATAAGTTTGCTTTAGGCCTTTATTCTAACTTAATAATTGGATGTGGACCTCCCCTTGACTCATTTTTGGTAGATATATATGAAGTTAACTGGAAAAGAAAGTAAAAGCTGAAATATAATTATTTCAACTCTATTTGTTTTTTACATGTTTGATGTATTTTACATTCATAGAAA
>NW_022751351.1:401-559 GCF_011630105.1 Anneissia japonica
GTATTGTTTTTTTTTTTTTTATCTTCTTTAGGCAAAGAAAAAAAAAAGCACACCAGAAATCGGTATACATTACATTTCACTTAATTATGTTTCAATCAATTAATTAAACAATCAGGTCTATCCACCTCCCATGCCCCCTACCTACCAATGAAAAGGTG
>NW_022751352.1:0-1131 GCF_011630105.1 Anneissia japonica
GTATCCTGCTGTGCTGCTCAATCAAGCGGAACGGACCCGCATCGAGTGAACGACGACTTTCAGCGGATCATCAATGAAGGAAGTTTCAAACACAATAACTTTAAATTTAAGCCGAGAATGCTTACAATGCAATATCATATAAAATAATCAAATTGTTGAACATAGCAATTGTCATGGTGATTATCAATACAATTATGAGTACGAGAAATATAGTAAAATCATCTTATTTCCTGAATATGTTTGCATGGAATGATTTAACAATTAACTAGGCCTAGGCTACGCCTACACATACATTAATGCGTACAGTAATGCGTACAGTAATGCGTACACCCGACTCCGTGAGAACTCCATACAGAGCAAAAGCAATACAATACCTGTTTATCTAAATTAAACAAGGCATAATACCTCAATATTTCCGCTAACCAGAAAGTACATCAATATGTTCCTGGTAATATATTACTTAAACATTGAATAAAGAATATTTACCGGTTCAGGTGTCACTGCATCAAAAATCAGACATATCAATGAGAACATCAATCATTCAAAAGTTTTGATTAATTCAAAATGGATGTTACTGCCTAGCAACCTTACAGAGGGCGCTATGACCAAAAACATATGTATCGGCATCCGATACAGAGTGTATCTGGTGGTATTTGAATCTGTTTAACCATGAAGCCTCCGTGGTCTAATGGTTATGACGCTCGCCTTGACAGCGAAAGTCGCAGGTTCGAGTCCGGGCGAAAGCATTTTATTACACAAGTTTGTATTAATTTATTTATAGGACTACATTCGTTGAGAGCTATGCTACACGATGTATAATTATGTCATTTATTCGAACACTGTATTTACCTTTCGTCGAAGATTTATATACCGTATATGATTTAACAGTGTTAACGCCAGTCTTCATTTATATTATATGCAATTATTTGTTTCTAGCCGCACTTAATGTGTATCTATTGGTATTTGATTTTTTTCAATTATGAAGCCTCTGTGGTCTAATGGTTATGATGCTCATCTTGGCAGCGAGAGGTTGCAGGTTCGAATCCCATCGGAGGTATTTTATTACACAATTTCTTTATTAATGTATTTATAAGAATATATGCTACACGATGCATTAATGTGTTCCTTATT
>NW_022751353.1:0-188 GCF_011630105.1 Anneissia japonica
CATGATAAGATGTCGGCAAAATGATTATGTAAGCGATAGTTTATTGGCGGTGCCATTGAACCAGCCTAATGTTAAGACTTATTTAACTACAGTAAACAATAACAGGAAATAAAACATAGTAGGATTAATAAGGTCCTATATAATTAAAACAATTGTGGAATAGAAAATAAATAGCAGAAATATAAGGT
>NW_022751353.1:212-1025 GCF_011630105.1 Anneissia japonica
ATATGTATGAGTTTAAATAATATAACGCATGATGTCATGATGACAAATAAAATACAGTTTAGAAATCAATGAATATAAAAAGAAATGTACATAAGTAAAAATAATATATATCATATATAGTTAGATACTGTATTCATAGAGAAATATTGCGTATGAAGGCATAATCACATGTAGAGCCTAAGTCCTTATTTAGACCCTTAATGTGAGTTTTTAACCGGATTATCCATTTCATTTCTGCGTTAAGTCGTTCTTGTGTTGATTTAAAATTGCAACCTATTATTATAGCCCTAAAGTCATTGATGGTGTGATTAGGTGAATTAAAATGTACACTTACTGGGCAGTTGAGTTTGTGTCTTATAGATGATTTGTGGTTGTTCATTCTAGATCTGAAAGTTAGACCAGTTTCGCCAACATAGTTTCCCTCGTTGCATTTGTTGGGCGAGTTACAATTCAGTACTGGTGGCCGGATTGTTGTTTGTGTTCCTGGTGGAGTAAATGAGCTGTCAGTATTGATGATGTTGCATAATTGACATCTAGAGCTGTTACATTGTGTGTTGCCATGTATCGGTTTGGTGGAGGGGAGTTTAGATGAGGTTAAAGTGGACTTTAAATTAGGGGGTTGCCTACGTGCTAGGAGAGGGGCTGTAAAAATAATTCTCTAATCGATGGGTCTTCTTGGAGGGAGAGGAAGTCTCTTTTAATTCTCTTAGACAGTTGCAGGATGCTGGGCTATAGTCAAATACCATAGGTAGCCGATCATTGTTAAATTTAGGTCTATATGTGAGAAGATCAGTGCGAGATTTACGTGAGGCT
>NW_022751354.1:0-1162 GCF_011630105.1 Anneissia japonica
CGTGTACCTTATTAGTGTAGTACTATATTTATTGCATGTAATTTTAAGCCTGTTTTCCTGTCGATAGATATTGTGAAAACGCCGCTTTGAAACGTTAATTTTGAAATCGTCAAAGTTAAAATAAAATACAAATTTCCCTGATTCGTGTTGGGCCACATAAGCTAGCGTTCATTTTGATGTTTCATTTAAATGTTTCTCGATACAGTAAAATTACCTATAACACACATTTGAGATGTAATTGGGTTTTAATTTTGATGTATATAGTTAGATAATTATGTATTTTATGTTACTGTTTACATCCTAATCTTCAATTAACGTATATATTAGGTTAATCTATGATGACTATTTCTAGGCCCAACATGTGAATTATCTTTTCGTGGGCATTGATGCGCAGTAAGCACCCCATTTTAACGATTACAATCATTAAAGTTGAACTCATTTCAACTTTAGCGATTCGGATCACTAACACATTTTGACGATGAAACAATAATTTTACAAACCTCCATTATTTTATCGTTTTTAACGTTTCAAAACAGCGTTTTAGGGAATAACAATCGACAGGAAAACAGGCTTTATGGTGTCTTCAATGCAATAAGTTAATAAAGTATCACTATTTATATGATGATAACATGTGTTTTTGTTGCACAGGAAGCGTGGTACACTCCTGGAAGGGGAAAACATTCTTCAAGTGGTTGGATTGAAGAGAGACTGAGAAATTTTAGGCGCAGTTATGCCAAAAACCCCAGCACACCTATTGCAGCAAGTTCAACATCTAAATTGGTGTCTGCTTCTTTACCAGGTATTTCGTTTTTAGAGATCAAGCTTTTAGGTTAATTCAGTGCTTTATTTTATCATACCTTCCATGTCTACCTTAATTCGCAGGATTTTATTGCTTTTTAATGTGATTTTCATGCAAAGTAACAATTTTACTGCATGTGGAATAATCGCAATTAGTGGGTGTATTTTAACTGATTCAGCCTAAAGATTTGCAAGAAAAGTCTTCTGCGAGAAATCATTCCTACCTTAGGACCTCTGTTTTATGCAAGCGCATACAAACATGTATACTGTTTCTAATTTGTAGTACCATAGTTTGATTCAATTGTCTGTTTACTTTTACAGAATCTGATGATCTAACAACTGAGGAATTTCATAAAATGGTTGA
>NW_022751355.1:0-554 GCF_011630105.1 Anneissia japonica
CCTCATTTTTACAATGCTAGAACTCTATCTTGTATTTCTAGTATCTTTGCCGGAAGCAAAGATTATAGAGCGCCGCGCAGCGGCGCAAGATAGATAACTATGGGGTGCCATACGCAGCAAAAGTCCATGTTAAAATCAAAATGTAATTGCAAAATTCAATGTCTAATTTATCAAAACGTAGGCGTAAATCCTCAAAATGTAGATCTGGTTTCCCAAAATGAAGTTCTAATTTTTCAAAACGTAGTTCAAATTTTTCAAAACGTAGTTCTAATTTCTTTAAAATGTAATTCAAATTCAAAACGTAGGTCTGACTTGATCAAACGCCCTCTCCAAATTCTATTCCAAAACGTAAATCAAAAACCAGCCTGGTTTGAAATGTATTTGACAACAACACTAGAAACGGACTTTTGCTGCGTATGGCACTACACTTGCGAAATGTACATCAAAACTAATCAGCCAAGCATGACGTGGGCCTGTTCCATTAATGATGGGGGAATCATTTTTCGCTGCAGTCCAATGCCGTGAACAACGCTTCCCAGTGCGTCTTCTAATTT
>NW_022751356.1:0-836 GCF_011630105.1 Anneissia japonica
ACTCTTCGCACCTGTATGAACGTTCTCCTCTCATCTCAACTGTGGCCTAATTAATAAAAAAAAAAAAAAAGAAGCAAAATAATAAACGAAAACATGATCCTGTGGAGTCCCACATTTTTCCCCCCGTGCAAAAATATTTCCCTTGTACTATTCGTCGTAGCGAGCCCTCGGGAACCTCATAGGACGACTATGCTCTACTCCAGTAACTGTCGGTGGTGTTGCGACATCCGCTGATTCCTTGTTGATTACGGGTGGACTTCCAATATCTTGTAGTTCCGCTACTTCTTCTTGGCCACCGCTTAATTTGTCTAGGCTTTGTGGACCCAGTGGTTCGTCAACTAAATCTTGACTACTGCCTGCCGACTCGTTAAGTTCAGTTGGTGTCATTTCGACCATCTCGATTGGGGTTTGTATATCCGGCCTCTCGTCTCTGGCTTCAGCTTCACTTGCTGTGCCCCAGTATGGCAAAGGCTTTCCCTCATAGACTTTCAGTCGGTCGATATGAACCACCTTGCACTTCTTCCTTGGGCCTTCCTGGATCCTGAACGTTACCTCTGATAATTTCTTTATCACTGCATGTGGCCTTTGCCAGCGGCATTGTAATTTCGGAGACTTGCCTATTGTCCTGGCCGAATTGTACAGCCACACGAACTGCCCTTCTGCTAGTTCCTGTCTGCTCGCTTTCTGGTCATATGTCCTCTTTTGTCGTCGTGCACTAAGCTTCAATACGTGTCGCGCCCGTTCATGAGCTGCACGAATTCTTGTCCGAATTTGCTCAACGTAGTCGGTCTTCACTTCGATATCCGGCGCTCCAGTAGTGGGTAGCATTAGATCAA
>NW_022751357.1:0-1156 GCF_011630105.1 Anneissia japonica
GTCTCAGTAACACGAGAAATCTTATTTTTATCAATATACAAATCATAATTAAATTTAACCTTTTTGGGTTTTTAAAATATAATATAATTAGTTTTTGAGACATTATTACAATTTGTTTTGTGTTCCAAAAATCCGGCCAGAATTCACCAAATCGGTGCAAAATCGCTGAAAATCAGCCCTTTTTGAGCAGTTTTTTAAAACATATTTTCGTTAATATTAGGCCGATTTTTTTGGCTGTTTTTGCAACGTGTTCCTTATTTATTCAGCTATAATGTCATGTTATTTTTAATTTTAAAATCAATGAGGTGTCGTCGGAATCTTTTTTTTAATCGATCGCCCAGTGTATTAACTCCTATCTGTTTACAGAATTTTGCGATCGTGTTTACAAAAATCACTCTCACTTCTGAACGAGTCGGCCGATTTTAACGGCTGTTTCGGTACGTAAAAATAGACTAATTAAGCTGTCTGTTAAGCTAAAAATCAATATGATTGGATGAGAGGTCTCGTCGGAACGCCAATTTCTTTAGAGACATTGACATGATCTGACACATTTCGACTAATAGTAAAGAATAGGCGGCAGTTAGACATTCCCGAAAAGCTCGTGCTGGTGTAAGGTTGATAGAAAAACAGCAGTTTCTCAGCTAATACTTGCTTAAAATTCACCATTTTTGTATGAAAGAGAAGAGAAGTCTTTTCTGATTTGTAATATGTAAACATAGTTAGTATTAAGAGTTTAGTTTTTTGTTACGAGCAGTTTAAAATGTCCAGTTTTTTTCGAAACCAGCAGATGATTTAGCCGTCTTGGTGGACTCGACCATTATGCATGTAGGTAAAGGCGGTCAAACGTCTTGGCTAAGATGGTCTCCTTGACTTCCGAATTGTATTTACAGTGTTTTTATTGATGTTACCATTAAATATATATCAGATATCGTGACAGACCAAAAAATGTGTTATTGTAATTTTACAAATAATGATTATGTGCCTATAATTCACCTCTAAGTAAAGTGGTACGGTCAAGCTTTTTTGACTGGGCTACACTATGTAGCGGAGAGATTAAGATTGAGTGATAAGAACTCTACGCACTGAAATTCAATAGGTTCAAAAAATAAAACAAATTGTAATGGGACAATTTGTTTAATTTGAACCAGTTTGAGAC
>NW_022751358.1:0-1040 GCF_011630105.1 Anneissia japonica
AATACCGTATATCCTAGAGCCGCCACTGATACCCAGTAATGAATAACAGTCAATAAAAATTCTCTGTACCCATATCTATGCTAGATATTTGAAGAGTGGACTTCCTTATGATCTAGGCCTAAGGAAATATAAATTTATATGGTTCTGAACTTTGAAGGTGACAAAGTGTTCTCCCTTATGTTGTGGTCATGTTAGAATGTAGGCCTAATATAATTAAAGACCATTCAACAAACAACATGAGACAACAACAAAATTTCCAATTCTGTGCATACATCATATAACGTAATTTTTTGGATATAAGATATTTTCATGACAGTCGAGAATGTACTGATTATATAAATTGTAGACGATTACTGTCGTCAGGTTGTGCGCATCGAAAATATGTGATGACGAACTCAAGCTACGGGCCTCGGTTGACACCTCATATCAAAGGGCCTGTTAATTAATCTTGTACAGGAGCCTGTCATCACCTGCTACCGGTGCCTTCTCCTTATCATCATCACCATAATTATTAATTGTCTATATAGTAAAATGGGGAAAAACTATGAATTCGGACGTCTCATATCACCATAATTATTAATTGTCTATATAGTAAAATGGGGAAAAACTATGAATTCAGACGTCTCATATCACCATAATTATTAATTGTCTATATAGTAAAACAGGGAAAAACTATGAATTCAGACGTCTCATAATGCAGGAAAGCGCATTTCCAAGCATCTAGAAAACAGAACTTTCCGAAGGAGGACCCCAAGACGTGTACAGTTTATGAACTGCTGTCTTGAAAAGAAGGCCATGGGCTACCGGTACTTTTCCAGATGGGCTTCTTTTCGAGGACTACATTTGCAAACTAAGGGGCTTCCATTCGGAATGGGCTTCTTCTCATGATTAAGGCCATTTGGGCTCTTATTCGAGATTTTTCGGTATGCTGTTGATTGGGTATGTGGCATAGAGCTATTATGTGTATGTTTGTTTATGGTTACGACGTACCGGTACTGTATTTATAAAGTTTGCGGGGTTATATAAATATCGATAGGCGG
>NW_022751359.1:0-832 GCF_011630105.1 Anneissia japonica
GGGGCTAAGTATTTATGGGAGTAACTATAGCGAGAAGCGTTATCTAAGGGCCGAAGGTGGGTATGGGGGGGGGGCCTCCTCCCAAAACGAGATTTAAAAAAAATATTGGGACTTCTAGATGGCCGGAAATGGCACTGTCAGCCTTGAAAAATACAAGTTGATAATTAATATAAAATTGTTGGTTGTTACTATATACAGTACTACTCTCAAGTCAATAAACACGCATTTTATTGAACGAAACGATTGCTGAGACAGATTTGGCTTGGCGTAGGCAGTTACGTAGGCCCTACCCAGGGAGTTAATAGAAGGAGTCACAACAAAATTCTCTCTTTCTGATCAGTCTACTTAAGATAAGAAAGCAGAGCGGTAGATAACGACGAGGTTCAATTACCTAATATGAGCATGCGCAGTAAACCTTCTTATGCTTGTGCGTGACGAAAAAGCATGGCAACTAGAGAGTGTCAGTTATCAACTACACGCTAGCGTCAAACCAAATAAGCCCCTATATCATTTCCCTGCTACGAAAACATGTTCAGTTTGAACTCAAATTACGTTTCTGTACGAAACTGTAAAAAAATGAGACATAAGAAAATGATAGTTAACTAGAAATTGCAAATTGCAAGTGAAGTGCTGCGAAGTACAACTGCATAAAATGTTCTTCGAACAAAATTATTTATTCGAGTCAAGTGAAAATAATGAATAATAAAAATATAACAAATAATATGAGCACAACCCATTGTCTATATTAGTGTACCGTGTACAATAGTTAAGAAAGTATAATACATACTCCAAGTATTGAAATACACGCCATCGTGTTGGGATTCAATATTTC
>NW_022751360.1:0-1833 GCF_011630105.1 Anneissia japonica
CTGTAATTAGTTTTGTTAAAAAAGAATAATTTTGAGCATTTTAAAAGATTTCCGCATGTGTACACTTACGTCTTGACACCCGTGAGTACAGTAATAGCACAAAGAGTGACTCCTGATATGAATAATGTGTCAGCAACACAAAGTATGTAACAAAACGTGATTTCCAGCTTTAATATGTGCTTTGTGCGTGGAAATGAACGTACGGCGGGTAAATTATGGAAAGTTTTGAAATGCTGAAAATGACCCGAAACGTTCTTTAAACTATCTGAATAGTAATATGGAGAATTTTCAAATTTTAACAGACACGCACGTCACAATGTGTGCGTGTACAGTAATAGCACACGAAATTAAACATTGTCAAGTGTATTTAAAACAGCCTGTTAGTTGGTAATGCCACACGAACTTTCCCTTCACATGACCTATATATATTAGTCTGATAGCGTCGAAATACAGTCTGCCGCCCTCACTCTGTTCTATTGTTTTACATCTTTTAAGAATGAGAGATAAAAGGGCTCCAAAATTCATTCTTTTTGACCATGTTGACGTAATCAAAATTAAAAATAAAGGGACACGTCTTCAAGAGAATTGATTTAGCTATAACATGCTCACAGGTGGGACACAATCAATCAAGAATATGCGAGATACGTTCAAACGAGTATAAACTCGTTTGATAAAAATTCATCATAAATAAAAATTCAGTTTTTTTGTTCAAATGCCAATATGATGACGTAACAATGTCCGATCAGCCATTATGAATAAAAAATCGTATCTACAACTCATGTGCTTTCAGATTATGTAATAAAAATTGGGGGTCACCTTTCATCCTAAGGAGCTATAACTGATTAAAAATATTCATGTTTTTATGCATACATAAAGGTTGACGCACGCGTACGTGCACGCTAAAAGGCGCGAACAGAAAATTCAGTTACATAACATTCAACCTTGACCTGAAGCTTATGCTCACCTAATATGATTTAGAAATGACGAATGGTTAAGATTATATGGGGTCATCAACGTTTTGAAGAAAGAGAAATGAGGGGGTCAGAAAAAACATTTTTTTTTACCATGATGACGTCATTAAATTGTAAAAAGGGGTCAAATATATGAAAGAGCATTGTCTCAGCTATAACATACTCAAAGTTGAAAGACGATCGACCAAGAATAAGCGAGATACGCTCAAATGCGTATTTTCAAAAATGACGTCATAGCTATAATTCACTTTCTTTGAATTACGTCATAGCTATAATTTACTTCCTTGAATTCAGATGCCAATATGATGACGTCACAATGTCCGATCAGCCATTATGATCTATAAAATCATATTTACAACTTATGTGCTTTCAAAATATGTAATAAAAATTGGGGGTTACCTTTCAACCTAAGGAGCTATAACTGATTAAAAATAGGTCTGATTTTATCATAATTTCACTATATAGCGGCACAAATACGCGCAAAGATACCTATGTTTGATGCGCACGTACGACATTGCTATTGGCCAAAAGATGACTGAAAAGAATGCAAATTTGTGAAAACAATGTCAGGAACCCAAAATATATAAAATAACGTAATTTCTAGCTTTTGTACGTGCTGCGCACGTAAAAATGCGCGTGAGTATTGGAAAATTTAAAAAAAAAATTCAAATGCTCAAAATGTCCTACTACGTGCTCTAATTTAGTCAAAAAGTAATTTTAAGCATTTTGAAATTTTGACGCACGCGTGCACGCGCGTTAATAAGCGCACGCGTCAAATTAGGGTACTGTACATTCAAAATTAACCCAAAGTTAATGCTCACTTAATACGATTTAAAAATGGCAATTGGTTAGGCTGATATGA
>NW_022751361.1:0-554 GCF_011630105.1 Anneissia japonica
CGGCTTTTCCGTTTTCCTTTGGGAGCGAAATACAGAGGCTTTTACAACAATTTCCCCGCCATGTTCCATGAAATAGATTAGCACTATGATTCATTTGCAAACCGCCTACCCTGAATTCTCTTTTTTAAAGAAGGTTGATAGCAAAGGAAATCTTCGCCAACTCGGTAAATCTAGACGCCATTGTCTAAGGTTTTCGTGACTTTGTGGGCGGGGATTATTCATCAAAATATTTAACATGGGACTCGATAATTAAAATACGGAACACTGACTTGAAATGAACATTATTGATTTTATTGAACACAACACATAGAAATTCAACGAGTGACATAATCTTATTCTTTAATAAATGAACATAATGATGATTTGTGTTTTAAGTTCAAGTTTGGTTGCTGTGCGACCTTGTCATAATTACAAAGCTTAATTAATCATTTGGAAAAAAAGGAGATGTAGTAGCAGGATATTGCTATAGCGCCATCAGGCGAGCATGAACGGGGGGGGGGGATCTAACATGGACGTGAGTCACGATAGTTGATATGTTCAATAAATGTTATTTT
>NW_022751362.1:0-903 GCF_011630105.1 Anneissia japonica
TACTTTTATATTATCCAAATTATATATTTTATTATAATTATTTTATTATTATATTTATTATTATTTTAGTATTATTATTATAATTATTAATATCACATATAATATTTTATTTTATTAGGTCTATTACTATTCTTATTACTTATTTTTTATATTATCCAGATTATTACTAGTCCCATTAATTATTTTTTTAAGAAGAATCTTAACATATCTTTATAAAATTATGTATATTTGTATGAATATATAAAGCAAAAACAAAATACACAAATAGGTCCTCAATCCCTTTCACTAGCCACTATCTTGCCAACTTCAAAAGGCCCAAATACCATATTTGTGACATGCTAATCATGCTGGCCATCACCGATGAAGTAACACTGACTTTCTGTTGTCTCTCTATGAAATTATGCGGCGAAATATAAATACAGGAATCTATTTGTATGTACAGTGCACACAATACGATGTTCGGTTTTCCGGAAAGATCGGTTTGTGGAACATTTCTATTGAATCCTTTCCGAATAAGGTACTGTAGGCCAGTTAGGGCCTAGCCTAGACGCTAATATGGCTTAGCATAGCCCAGTCAGTGGGCTATGACTTAGCCTACGAAAACTTTTCTTTTAACACCCGGAAACCAATAGCGTCCCTGAGCTTTGCCTTTGAAGGCTAATAACACTGGTGTAGCAAAAACTGTAACAGCAATGACAACCTGGGATGGTGCCCACATGTGACCTTCCACAAAATATCATTTACTTTTTAGAAAGCCTTCCTTTTTTATTGGCATTACAAGATTGTTCCTTCATAGATGTACAAATAACCAACCCTACCATGAAGTATTTTCAGTGTTTTATAGAAAATGTACAACACTGATGTGCCACAAATTATAAACCTTAAAATGTTTTATTTTATTTT
>NW_022751363.1:0-2492 GCF_011630105.1 Anneissia japonica
GTCTTGCATTATTTCATTTCACTGTTGCTTATTTCTCTGGTCATTCTAGTCTGTGTATGATCATTCTGTTGACCACTTTTTGGGAAAATACAGTCTTTGTAGTATTGTGATCATGTACAAATTTACTACAGAATTGTATATTGGTTTGTTTCCCATTTGATAATTATACTTATAACAATACAATTTGAAATTCAAATAAGTTGCTTTTTAATAAATTTTGTTTATTTATTTGTTTTTTTATTCCTTGTGAGTTTTCATGGCAAAGCATTTTTATTGGAAAAATAAATCAATATCATGATGAGTAAAATAAAGTTCCCATGGTATTTCCAATTTGTAGGCTGGTGAGAAAAAGATGAAGGATGCACAAGATGAAGAAGAAAAGAAAAAGAGGGAGGAAGAAGAAGCAAAGAAGAAAGCTGAAGAAGAAGATGAGGACGATGAAGAAGAGGAGGATGATGAGGATATGGCAGATGGAGAGGCAGATGCTGCCGAAGACGAGGATGAAGCTGAGCCTCATGATGAGTTGTAGAGCTAAATTGACTTGCTCTTCAGCTACCAGATGCAATCAAATTTCACAACTACCTGCCTTCCCACTCTTAACAAAACAAAAGTTGCTCAAAGAAATCATCCAGATAGCAGTCCATACGCAATATATCTATGGCATGAGTAGTTGTGATTGTTTAGTATTTTTTACCTTTTAGTTCCTCCTAATAGATTCCAACTTCCCACCCCCAGTATTTATGTTTGATTTTTATCTCTTTGTTATTGGAGCAGTAAGGAGGGTTACTATACCATTAAATGTTCATACCTAGAGCAATAATGAACAGGAGTGCTTCATCATCAATAATAATAAGCTCAATTGTGATGTGTTATGATTGCATCAAATGTTTCCAACCAATTTCTGACAATTTTTTAACGGTTTATCTTCAGAGTTGTAGAAATGGTCTTATCAAGTTTGTTTACTTCTAAAGAAAGTTTTAATAAAAACATTTTATTTAAATGTCTGCAAATTGCTTGTAATCTTCATTAATGTGAAGAATAATTTAGTTATATTGAAAAAAAATAAATAATAAATAAAACAAAACATGTTTGAATTATGTTATATGCTTTCAGTCTAGTAGATGCAATGGTCAGTTCTTTATTACTGCACTATGCTTAGCAAACAGAAGTGTATCTATGTGCGCTCACCCCACAGAAAATGCTTGTAAAAAAAGAAGTTCTTGTAGTTTCAAAAGCTCAGGGGAAGGCAGTATCAACCAACTATTAGTCAATCTGACGAGTGTTTCTAGAGCTCCTCATGAGGACAGTATAATAGAGGCAGCAGAGTTAAGCAAGATCTATTAATCAACTATTATTCAATCAGCCAAATGTTTCTAGAGCTCCTCATGGGGGCAGTATAATAGAGGCAGTAGAGCTAAAAAACACCTATTAATCCATCGGCCGGGCTGAATGTTTCTAGATCTCCCCGATCAACTATTAATCCATCAGCCTGCCTCATGAGGGTAGTATTATAGAGGCTGTAGATCTAAAATACTGTCGATATATTAATCAATTAGCCGAGTGTTTCTAGAGCTCCTCATTGGAGCTAAAAATTATGTTCAAGTAGTTAAGTCGCCTAATCATCGAGTCCCCTACCATTTCAAGACTCCTAGATAAAGCACTTTTATTAGCAAAGCATAGTAAACCTCTAAATAGACAGGTTGGGCCTTGAAATATTCATATGTACAGTATTTTTTATGTAGAACAGGTTTATTAACACACACAAACTGTGCATATATTGGTACTGGCCATGTAGTGTATGAAGCCTCAATTTTTTACACTTAAGGCGGAAATTAGAGAGGGCGCTATTCTAAGTCAGGTGAACTTATATACATGAATATGCATGCCAACTTCACCTCACTGTTGTGGAATATGAAATTGTCTGTGATTTGAAAGGTGCTGTACGGTGTATACTGTAGCAAGGTAGGCCAAAATCTCTTGGTAGTTAGTCGAGACAGTGTGGTTGATATAGTGAAAATTAATGAACTAATGTTTAGTATTGTAATTTATAATATCCCTATGCCTAGACACTGTTTATGTACAGCATAGTTTTTGAAAGTTGTATAAAAAGCAGCGTTAAATCTGGTCCGTTATTTGAGTAATGCAGTAATGTAAAATAGGCCTACAGTATGGCATATATAATACCAGGGAATTGTTTTATAAGTACAGTATTTGTTATAATGCATCTCGAAAACAGCATAAGTAGTAGTTTTCAGAAATCTGGATTATTCCTTAAAGAATATACTACTGTCTGCAAATAATGGTTGTGTTAAATTAAAGCATATCCAACATAGCTGTACCATCTCGCAGTGCCCAAGTAAAACAAAAAAAAAGACATGCAGAAAAGGTGTTTAACAAAATTTTAATTTATAATTGGATCTTCACCTCATAATTTAAACCTTTTAGTACAGGTTAGTCTTGGGAATGACACTTTGAAATAGAGTGTTCTATGA
>NW_022751363.1:4233-6566 GCF_011630105.1 Anneissia japonica
CATTGAATACTACATCAATAAGAGAACATTAAAAACCAAAGTACAACTCACTTTCCTGACTGAGCCCCTTTCATATGATCTGTATATATATAAATGTCAGGTACAAACTGATTGAGAACACCTCGAGTTGCATCAACAATGCGATTAGACATTGCTGGTGAAACCCTCATAGCATAGGCAACTCCACGAATTCTTTTAATTTTACCAGGCTTAATAAATTGTAAGGGTAATAGCTTCCTACGAACTGGACATTTGAAAATGACTTCTCCACCTCCATTTGGTTTTGCTCCTCGCCGTGTGACCTGATGAGAAATTGAACACTTTATTAACATTTCATGCAAATAGACTGAAATATCTGAAAATGAACAATTATCTGACTACTCATATACTGGATTACTTCCCAAGTAATTGTTTTATTATCAGAATTTTATTCATGTCAATAATAATGAGCATAGAGATAAATATTGCAGCCATAATATGGCATTGCATTTTTTTAGAGTAAAATATTTTAAAAGAACAGACATCATATACAAAAAATTTCTTTCTCCTTTTACCCAATTTTCCAATTTTTGTTTTGGATACACCACTAAGACCTCCCCACATCACCCTCACCTTAGACTGTATAAAGAGACCGTAAAACTATTTTTATACTGCAATATTAAGGTCTTAATTCAAAGACTTTGGAACAGAAAATTGACGACCCAACAAGGGTTTACGCAGTCAAAAAAATCATTATAATGTGCTTCACCCACCTTCAGTTCTAGACCTTCACCTATTCCAAATTTGGACATCAGAGGTAAGGTCACTGTTCTTATTATATCCACCTAAAAAAAAAAAAAGTTGGGAACAGAAAAATAATTAATGTTTTTACTTGGCCACTAAACTGATAATGAGTTCTACATTCCTAATTACAATAATTATTCTTTTGCATATAATTTTTTGCATATTTTCTAAATGTACATTTCCTAAAACTTGAGATTATTTATTAGACAATTGAAATATATAATTGCAATCTTAATATCCACACAGTAATCAATCTATAATCAGTAAGGTATTTGTCATTTTGTTTATTTTATTCTGTCTGGTGATCCTTGTTTATTTATTTCATAAATATTGTTGTGCAAGCATTTAAGCTTTGTGCCACCACTTCGTATTTGTCATTTGTCAATAAAAAAAAAAAAAGTAAGTAAGAAAGTAAATACAGACAGACAGACAGACAGACAGACAGACAGACAGACAGACAGACAGACAGACAGTCAGTCAGTCAGTCAGTCAGTCAGTCAGTCAGTCAGTCAGTCAAGTCAGTCAAGTCAGTCAGTCAGTCAGTCAGTCAGTCAGTCAGTCAGTCAGTCAGTCAGTCAGTCAGTCAGTCAGTCAGTCAGTAAGTAAGTAAGTAAGTAAGTAAGTAAGTAAGTAAGTAAGTAAGTAAGTAAGTAAGTAAGTAAGTAAGTAAGTAAGTAAGTAAGTAAGTAAGTAAGTAAATAAATAAATTAATTAATTAATTAAATAAAAACATTCTGATTTGCAAGAAAACATACAAGCAAAGTCAAAACAGGGTGTAATCTCATGAGCATTTTTATATTTAATTTTATCTTAATTTTATTAAACGTAGCTTGCAAGCACTGGTCAAAGAGGACTAAAAATTATTATTATAAGGTCATATTACTTAAGACTACTTCATACCCAAATACATAGTTTACAAAAATAACAGAAAGAAAAACATTTTATAAAACTAAGCAAGCATGAAACTACATACAGATGGGTCTTCTTTGCAGTTAGTCACACCTCGTAGAATTATTTTCAGAGGATTTTTGGTGAATGGGGCTAGGCATACCAGAGCTTCTAAATAGTAGCCAAGGCCTCGATCTAAACTACATTCATGTTCCAGTGTTCCACCTATTAACAGTCCAGGTTGATACAAAAGAGTAGTACCTAGAGAAAAAAAACCAACTCATATTTAGTAATTCAATTGTCTTTGTTCCTATATTATTTAACATTACACCCACCTGTAGGACAGACAAGTCAGGTAGAAATACCTTACTAACTCATGTAATGTATGCCTCAAAGAGCACCTCAAGCAGACTGGTCAACATTGCAAGGATGAGAATAGTATTATTAAAATTTTAATACATTTTCTGCATCAATTTAGAAGCTCACATTTACTTATGATAGTAGTATAGCACATGACATTGCCAATATCCACTGTCATTATACTGTAATTTTTTTCCTGGAATAAATAAAATACCCTGGCAGACCAGGTTTGCTCAGCGGGCCACCTAATGAGGAACCAATTGAAATTCGTCATGCAAAAAATAGGCTAATAATTACCTGTT
>NW_022751364.1:0-1267 GCF_011630105.1 Anneissia japonica
AAGTTTACTCAAGAATAAAGTTCCATTATTGCATTAATCAACATGACATTACATACATTTGATGTCATCATAATAGTACTCATTTTTAAGAGATACATTAAGTCCTCATTTTATTAGTAGAAAAAAAGAAATAAAAAATTAAGATGTTTTTTATGGTGCAAAGTAACAAAAACTTTAATAGGTTTGAGTTAAATATTGGCAGTGGTATTGAAGGAATATATAAGGTAATATTTGTTCATTTACATTGACATATCATCACTTAAATACCTTTTGATCTTTTTTGTTGTTGATTCTTAATCTGCTGATTTGGTCAATGGTGCTACTGAAATTAATAAAATTATACATTGATTGAAATATTATTTGTATTTATTATTTTATATTATTATTTAATATTATTATTGTTTATTATTATTTAATATTATAATAATAATAATAATAATATTATTATTATTATTAACAGTGTTGTTGTTGTTGTTGTTGTTATTATTAATATTATTTGGTTACTTTATTATTTTTGTTATTTATTATTATTGATATTATGAATTTTTACTATTATTATTACTATTAGCTATTTGGGTTTATTATAAACAAGTAGTTTTGCCTGCCATGGTGACCGTATTCTAAGACAAGATCAATAAGGTTGGAAAACTTACCAGTACAAATCAGCTTATCTTGAAAACCTACAACAACGGGTATTGCTCCTGGTGTTTGTTGTCCATCTGAAACAGATACAGTAAGCGTGTACAAAACTGGTAAAAAAAATAGACTCAAAATGTGTGTTGTAAAATTGCATGATGGTATTACAGTATTAACAAAAAAAAAAGAGAAAGAAAAAGAATTCTCTACCCAAAACACACACCCAAAAAACGAACATACCTAGGCCTCAGGCCTCTATAAAATATCTAGTCCTAAATGAAACAGCACATTACTAAAATCCAATTTAACAAAAAATTAGTAAATATAGGCCTTAACTTACATGCAAAAAGCTGTTGAATAGAGTTGATTCCGGAACTTGCAGTTGTAGTGGGTAGAGTACTATTGAACGTTAATAATCTGAAAAAGTAAAATCAATGAATATTTACTAACTTTATAGGTACAGTATGTCATTTATTTTTTAGGCCCTAGCCTAGCCTTAGGCCATGCCTAATTATAGGAATAATAAATAGACCTAGCCTAGCCCGATGCATCTGCTTTTTCGTATCTGGGTCATTCTTCGCTAATGTGCCATTTTAGAGGTTTAGAAATCATGAAAAAAAAAGTTTCACAT
>NW_022751365.1:0-1181 GCF_011630105.1 Anneissia japonica
TTTGAAGCAAAATTTACCTTTCTAATATCTTCAAACTTCAGAAACAACACGTTGTCTTCATTACGGAGATTCCAAAATGGTAGTACATATGTTGCCCATTGTCCATATGGAACTGCAAATATTATTAAATAATTATTCCTTTGCGTAGATGACACATGAATTGCACAAAAAAACCGATTGTAGGGAACATTCAAACCAACTATTCTGACAATAACCCACACCAGCACTACAAAAAAAAAGGCCCTGGATTCGTCCAAGATCTGTCGCCTAGGTTCTGTACAGACCGACTATATTTTTACAAATGGTACGAATAGATTAATTCTTTTTTGGCAATACAAACCGGAAACTAATACCACGTTCCACTCGACTTTGCGAGACTCCATTGAAACTATACTGTATATCTATTACCGTATACGTTTTGCTATGTCCAACGGACCTTTGCCTTCCATGAAATGTTGAAAGAATTGGTCCCATATCAAGTCGATATTGTTTTGCTTATACAAGGGTTTGGTGAAATGATACATAGATACTGCGGTGTCCTTTGGATTCCTGGCAACGCATATAACCTGGGAAACAAAAGTGATGTGAAAATAATATTAGCATCGACTGCAGGGCTTTCTTTCATCGAACAACGTGTAACAAGTATGATTTATATAAAATTGTTAGTTGTTACTTGTTGCTTGTATAGCGTTTTCCTTTTCCTTTAAAAGTAAAATAGAATAGTCGTCTTGCTAATACAATACAAACACCGTCAATAAAGTTTTCCAATTTTTGCAAAAAAAAAAAAAATATATTTCCAAGTTGAATGACGACAAACAAACAAAAAACAAAAACAAAAATAAAATGAAAGTAGGCTTATCGTTATGCGTCGTACCATCCGTGTAAGTTTTCAAATTTTTGCAAAAAAAAAATTATATTTCCAAGTTGAATGAAGACAAACAAACAAACAAACAAACAAAAAACAAAAACAAAATGAAAGTTATGAATAATACATCCAAGGCGAGATCTTTTTATGCTCACCTTCTTAATGACCAAAAAAATATATTTTTTTCAAAGAATACACTTGTTGATAGGATTAAAAATCGGTTTGCAAATCGATCAGACTTTTCTCTTTGAAAATATATATTTAATGAAACTTATCGTAGCAACTTCAAACGCTCCATTAAAAACGTTGACTGCTT
>NW_022751366.1:0-725 GCF_011630105.1 Anneissia japonica
CCCCCCCCCTAAATCCGCCCCTGAGTTGTGTAAGAGTGGGCAAAAAGTATGTTTATTGGGTGACTTCGTGGAGATCCAATTGAATTGCTTGAGAATTTAATGAGCTTAAAGAAACATATTCAAAACATTTATACTGGGCATTCAGAGCACTTCCCAAATTGCTTTCATCCTCCCATACAGGAAAAAAATAGGAAGAAATGGCGAAAAAATCCGTTATAAAATATAAGCTTATAGCAGAGGTAATCTAGTTGTGTAGCAGTGGGAAGAAAGACCCACAACTCTCCATTCCACAACTCAGTTCTCCACCACCACCTGTTTGTTCAGCATTTAGCATACCAGAGAAACATGTAGCAATAGCTAAACATCTTTCAAGATTTAGCAGTCTCACGTAAACAAGAATCTCAAACCAAAAGGCTCTTTTCAGAGCCATTATTTAACAGAAGAGAAGTAGTTGTATAGTCTGCGTTTTTTAAATTTTTTTATTTCATTTAAATTGTTCACTCACATACACATACATAATACTGTACAACAAAAAAACAACTTAATAGTAAAAGAAATAAGAATAATATTACATTAAATAATGAGTGTATACACATTAAGAGGCCAAAATAAGTTTAGAATCAAACTTTAAGCCATGACCACCAGTTAAAATTATATTAAGCATACATCAATAAAATATTATAAATACAATTTAATAATAAATAAATAATGAAGTTAAATTAAGG
>NW_022751367.1:0-1007 GCF_011630105.1 Anneissia japonica
TGTTTATTAATTGTTACACTGGACATTGTCAATTCAATTGATGTCACGGTTATCTCATGTCCAGACATGTTTTTTCAAATAGGTTTATTTGCATGTCTCATCCAGTCCATATCACTGCAAAGTAATAAAGAGTCATTTCAGTTTGAGATAGCTAGAGGAACATCTTGTCTAAAGGTGCAGCACACTTTTATATACACACATTTGTATTAGGCATAGTGTTGGAATATATACTTCAGATATCAACATTTAGATCATCACGATGGAGGGAACATCATCCGAGTTATCCAAATGCAGCATTGGTTTAAATTTGAATGATTCCTGCCATAAGAAAAATTTTGTGAGAGGCGATGCTGGCTTCTTTGCAGTTAATCAGATATCAGATGAGGACAAAAAACTGCTCTAGTGGAGAAGTGGATTAACATTAACACTTCATCACCAAATCACAGTCTTCATACCTGCAATCATTAAAGCAATCCTTACAACCAGACACAGCTATCATCTTATTAGATTTTGCTGAAAACTACAGTTTTCTTGTTCAAGATGCTATACAGGGCTATTACTGGGATAATAGTCAAGCCACAGTGCATCCATTTGCAGTATATCATAATGTGGAAGGAGAACTGAAGTGCATAAGCGTTGTTATGATTTCAGATTGTATGAAGCATGATACTACAGCCGTCCATGCTTTCATCTCTCACTTGATTCCTTACATCAAGGATCAGATTCCAGGCTTGCGGAAATGCATATATTACAGTGATGGGGCTGCAAGCCAATATAAAAATCACAAAAATATGTCAAATCTCTGTCACCATTCATCTGATCATGGACTTATTGCTGAATGGCATTTCTTCGCAACCAGTCATGGAAAGAGCCTGTGGGATGGCTGGTTGCCAGAGCAAGCCTCCAAGCTACTGTTGAGAACCAAATTCTCAGTCCACTGCAGAGTGGGCTGATGGGAACATCACCGGAATTAAATTTCTATATGTTAGTAGTGATGACATTCAAGC
>NW_022751368.1:0-1907 GCF_011630105.1 Anneissia japonica
ATCTATTAAGTTTTGTTGCTGTTATTTGTCTAAATGCATCAGTAGTGTTATGTGTGCTATGAATTGCAATCACCCCCTCTGTTAGTGTAACATATTTTGGCTTACAACTTATTACAGGTCATGGGTTTGAATCTGATTTCTTGTGTCCTTGGACATGATACATTAAGCCTATAATTATGTTTCCCTCTGTTCAATCAGAAATATAAATGGATACCTGGTAGGTTTGAGTGATTTCGAATGAAATGTGTTAGGTGCAGAGTCAGGAAATACCCTCCAGGGACCGGTGGTGCATGTCTATTTGTGTATCTCAATCAAGAGATGTAATAGAGTAATTATCAGTGCCTTGGATGGAAAGTTAGGTTCCTGGAAACTGCATTATATGTTCTGGCTTATTAATTTTACGAGTACCGGTATGTCGGATCGTTGTTAAGGTTGATGTACCATACAGTATGTATGCCCTAATGGTGTTAAATAGTACAACAAATGACGCGTTCATATATTTTAGTATTATAATACTGTAGTTCCTTGGGTAAATACCACCTCGGTTGTAAGCCCACCCCCTACTTCACGCCCAATTTTATGTACCAGCCTTTCCTCAGGCAAAAGCTCAAGGTATGATTAGAATGAGTAGCTTAGATGATTTTTATTTTTAATTGAAAAGCCCTTTTCCTTCTCCCCCCTCCCCCCTCCCTTTCCAAATCAACCTCATTTTTTGTTCAAGGGATGGGTTTATACTAGAGAAACTGTGGTAATTTTCATTTCTAAGAAAAAGTAGATTTGTTTTAGATGTAAAATAGCGCACAGAAGCAAATAAATATTCATCTGGTATGTGTACAGTATCATACAAA
Organism: Anneissia japonica; assembly: GCF_011630105.1. Lineage (NCBI taxonomy): Eukaryota > Metazoa > Echinodermata > Crinoidea > Comatulida > Comatulidae > Anneissia > Anneissia japonica. Next base: position 849 of record NW_022751368.1, read on the forward strand.
TATTTTGTTTTTCATGTAATTTATTTGTATTATTTCAAATCAATTTGAAGTCATGGTTAAAAAACAAGCCTGTGGAAACTTCAGCCCTAACCTAAATGTTAGTAAGTTTTTTCATCCAATGAAATTTAAATCAGTAATAAAGGACCAACTTATATTCAATAGGCATGCAGATATAACCTTGCAATAGAGGGCAGTATTTACCAATCAATTGAAATTATAATATAACCTCTCCCATAGAGGGCGACATTGCATCTTATTGTATCTTTTATGATGTGCTTCAGTGAGATCATTTGAATGAAAATGCAAGTTGCATTTATTTTTAGTAAAGGGATAATACCAGGCCATTGAAATCAGTTCATTTCTGGTAGTGAGGAATGGCTTCCTTTAATCTAAGTCCTTTTGAGTCGACTTCCTTTGGCCGGTGTCGTCATTCCTGCTGATCTCAAGTCTCAGGTGTGTCATGAGCAAGCGGTTGCAAGGGAACACTTTAAGGAGAGAATTGTCAAATTGAGATAGGTATCTTTTGCTGTTGTGTTTTTTTATTCGAAATGTTAAAAAAGGGAATAGGTTTAACCGAACCCACCTTTTTTTTCATGCTGTAGCGATTTCATAATTGTTCTGGTATTTATTGACTTTATTCAGTTGTAGACCTGATAGTTTAGTACTAATTTTACTGTTAGAAGGGGTTACGCCTTTCCCTGCTTATGTATTTGGAAAATGTGTGTATCCTTGTTTGTTAGTGTAGGTGTGTTTATGGACGTATTATATACCTCTATTTATGTGGGTGTATGTATAGAGTAAATGTGTATACTTCCATGTATATGTGAATATATGAATATGTGTTTATATAGATCAAGACTATTTGAAGCATGTGTTTATAATTTATTTTCACTGTGTGTATATGTATCGAAAATGTTGGGAAGTTGCTTGGCATGTAGCAATTTATAGGCTAAAACAATAGAAAAGGTCATAGTGTTTTACTTTTTGGTTTGTTTTGAAAGTACTATATAATAGTTTTAAATGTCTACTATTTCAGTTGAATATTTCCTTTATTTCTTG
>NW_022751369.1:0-516 GCF_011630105.1 Anneissia japonica
ACGATATGACGGACAAGATTTAAAAAAAAATTAAATAACGAAAACATAAGTCGGACATGAAAAATTTCGTATAAGGAACGAACGTATAAGAAGGACATGGTTCAAACAATAAAACAAAGCCAGCATAAGACTGACATTTCTCAAACAAATAACAAACGTATCGGACGGACATAAACAAAATGATACTGGGTAGACGAATTAATAATTTTGTAATGAACTAAATATTTATGAACAAAAACAAACAAATATGAAACCAATGGACGGTTTTACAAATGAACATGTACCTGTACGCATTTAAAATGTGCAAGTTGTGATGATATATCGCTTCTGTCTTTATTCATAAATGAGGGATACTAATTAAAAGTATCCCTTCTTAAATTTTTCCCCTTTTTTATGGGGGGGGGGAGGGTTGGCGTTTCTTTTTTTCCCCACCATCTTCAATACCATATTTTACAGTACACATCATACGGGAAAAAATCCGTCATCGACTTCTGTCTTAAATTGTTGAACCTCTGT
>NW_022751370.1:0-729 GCF_011630105.1 Anneissia japonica
AAAATTTTTCTAAGTCCAGAAATCTCGAAAATTTTTCTAAGTCCAGAAAAGTCGAAAATTTTTCCAAGTCCAGAAATCTCGAAAATTTTTCTAAGTCCAGAAATCTCGAAAATTTTTCTAAGTCCAGAAAAGTCGAAAATTTTTCAAAGTCCAGAAATCTCGAAAATTTTTCTAAGTCCAGATTTTTGAAAATTTTTCTAAGTCCAGAAATCTCGAAAATTTTTCTAAGTCCAGAAATCTCGAAAATTTTTCTAAGTCCAGAAAAGTCGAAAATTTTTCTAAGTCCAGAAATCTCGGAAAATTTTTCTAAGTCCAGAAATCTCGAAAATTTTTCTAAGTCCAGATTTTCGAAAAATTTTCTAAGTCCAGCCGATTGGCTTGCCGGTGTGCCGCAACTTGCATCAGTAAAAGTGGTTGTGAAAGCGAGAGACCCTCACTTTGTGTTCCTTGAAGAACGGGCAGGTTACGACGACTTGACTTTCCATCTTGTTGGATGCTGAGGTCGCGGTCCACGATCCTTTTTATGCTCGTCGAGCGAGACGCGATGACGTTCGCTCCACCGATGACGTTTTGCGTACGGTGAACCCCATGTCACCCCCATGTACACCTGCACTCGACACCGATTACGTCATCGTTACAGACGTACATCTGCCAATCGTTGGCTTCACCTAAGTTCGGAATAGATGACGTCATCGTTATCGAACGAAAATCGGTATAAAAATGTTGGAT
>NW_022751371.1:0-728 GCF_011630105.1 Anneissia japonica
TCAACATTAAATGGTCCATAATTGACAAAGATACGCCATACAGTATACAAACAATACGCTGCAATCTCTGCCTTACAGAGAAATTTCACATAATTTATTTTAAAAAAACCATCAACTTTAAACAAAAGAACAGAGCTGCTTTCAAAATGCAGACACAGAAACAAATTCCTACTCAATAATACGTAAAACTAGCATATATACCTGCTGAACCTCATATATACCTTCATTATCTTCTTATCCACTCACTCCTGAGGATTGCTACTGCATGAAACAGCTGTAGAGTAAATTCAAGCTTGACATAACCTTTTTAATAGTATTATTATTATTATTATTATAACCCAAATTCTAAAAATCAAAGAAGCCTTGCATATTTATTGGGAGCAGCACTCACTGAACAAACAGCTTATTCATGTTAATTTATCTTTGTCATTCTAAATTCATTCCATTCTCCCCTTAGTGGCATAAACACTGCACTCTGATCTTATCTTATCTTTATTTATATTTTGCTTTGTAGTACTGTCACGGTTCATTCCACAATTTTTTAGCTTACATACATTGAATTTTTACTCCCCTATATCAATGATTGCCTGCGTGCAATGGATAACTGACGAAGGTAGTGGACTGCCGAAACATGTCTTATTGGGGCCGTTAAGGCCATAACTTATTGGATTAAATACAGGCTTTGCCTATGATGAAGATACGATCTGTTGTGTTGTTTTTGAATATTA
>NW_022751372.1:0-571 GCF_011630105.1 Anneissia japonica
CTTCCCCACCCCTTTATAAATGCCCTTTCATCCCCTGAAAGTGCCTAAAAACCTCAAATTTCGCAGGCATTTCTTGTTAACATGGCCCAATTTCCTCTAAAAATTGCACATTTTAGGGAGTTTTGATCAATTCCAACGAAATTAGAATTAAAAACACCGGGGGACAAGGGTAAAATATCCATCTTTGGAAAATCTTTCTCCACCCCTTGACAAATGCATCCTCTGAAAGTGCCTAAAATTCTCAAAATTTTGAAATTAGAATTAAAAACACCGGAGGACAAGGGTAAAATATCCATCTTTCGAAAATCTTTTTCCACCCCTTGACAAATGCATTCTCTGAAAGTGCCTAAAATTCTCAAATTCTTTGCGCGCATTTCTCGTTACGGTAGGCCAATTTCCTCTATAAATTGCACATTTTCGGGAGTTGTCATCAATTCCGACGAAATTAGAATTAAAAACACAAAAATATTTTGCGCGTAGCTTGCCGCGCAATTTTCAGGGCTTTCTTAGTTTTATCCTTTTAAGTTATTTAAACACATAATAGTCCCAAACTCAAGAAAGACAAATTTAA
>NW_022751373.1:0-1049 GCF_011630105.1 Anneissia japonica
CCTTTGATGATTTATATTATATGTATTCACCAGTGTTAACGGCTAACTTCCTTCAATATATATAACATAGGGAGGTTAACCGTTAAATTATATATAAATCATCAAAGGAAGGTAAATACAGTGTTCAAATAAAAGACATAATAATACATCGCGTAGCATAGCTCTCAACGAATGTAGTCCTGTAGATAAATGAATGAAGAAATTGTGTAATTAAATGCCTCTAGCAGGGCTCGAACCTGTGACTTCTCGCTGTCAAGGCAAGCGTCGTAACCATTAAACCACGGAGGCTTCATGGTTGAACAGATATATTCGAACACTGTATTTGCCTTTCTTTGATGATTTACAGTAATAGATACACTAATTACAAGCTGATGCCACTTTGCACCTAATTATATATTTAAACACCATGGAAGTGCTCCTGCTTTCGTCTTCTTTAGGTTTACGTACATTAATTGTATCGCTTTTAAATGTGCGAGCTCTAGAGAAATATTTATTAAATGTATTAGTGTTTTAAAAGATTACATGTGTTTCCACTTTTATTCCTGTTCAGATATTAAAGAAATAGGCCTAGATAAATGAATGGATGAAGATAGATAATTGGATGATGGATGCATGGATGGCTGGTGAAGGGACGTATTGAATTAGTTAAGAATGTAAGACTGAATAAAGATTATAAAAGAAATCTAGCACATTAAAAAAAATGAATAATATTCTTTATAAATAAATCCTGTAATGAATCATGAATGCTTACTGTTGAATGAGTGTATGAGTGCAGGCCTAAGCCTACAATGCCGACTGAAACCCAAGTGCCGTATATTGAACACAGTCTGTAAAAGCACAAGTAAGAAAAGATGTGTTGTAAAATGCGGCGAATATTGTTTTGAAGAATTCTTTTTATTCATTTTATGGATGTTAAGTTTTTAAAACTGCAAAATGAACATTTTAAAATTTTAAATTATACAAAGCTATAATTACCTAAAGTAAAATCAGATTATATGAGCTTTCCTGCAAGCGAAATATAATTAGTTTTATTTTACAAATCTGTATAT
>NW_022751374.1:0-1218 GCF_011630105.1 Anneissia japonica
AACACACCCTTTTTTCTACTTTTTAATTCTGTTCTACTTACAGCGCATTAAGACTTCGTTTATGCTGTTTCTGTGTTTGGGGGTGTTAAAAGTGTATTTGTGGTTTGTGTATCGGGTTTTGAACGGTGTGGCAGTTAACCCGATGTAGTTATGGTGACAGAGCATTTTCTGTTGCTGCTCCATTATTATGGAATTCCCTGCCTCTTGAAGTTCGCAATTCTACTTCTTTCAACATTTTCAAGAATCGTCTTAAAAACACACCCTTTTTTCTACTTTTTAATTCTGTTCTACTTACAGCGCATTAAGACTTCGTTTATGCGCTATAGCAAATTTATATACATTACATTATATATATATAAATATATATATATATATATATATGAATAAATGTAGTTGGCAATACTAGCAACGTACAGTGCTCGATACACGTGATAATGCAGAGCGTAAATATTGAAAATGTAGAACTTGTAAAACCAACATCGGAAAGTCATTCCTTAACCTGGTAAAAAAACATTTCCCGAGTGGCAACATTTTGCACAAGCTGTTCAACAAGAACAATGTCAAAGTCAGCTATAGTTGCTCAAGAAACATGGGCAGTATAATCAGAGCCCACAACAAAAAGCTTCTGGTTGCTAAGCAACAACAGCCAGATAAACTCTGCAATTGCAGGAAAAAAGATGACTGTCCACTCTCTGGAAATTGCCTCACCTCATCCATCATCTACAAAGCCACTGTCCACTCAAATGATGACACAAAATACTACATCGGGTTAACTGCCACACTGTTCAAAACCCGATACACAAACCACAAATACACTTTTAACACCCCCAAACACAGAAACAGCACCGTACTCTCCAAATACGTATGTAAATTAAAAGACAGCAACACACCCTACAATATCAAATGGCCTATTATCTACAGAGCATCGGCCTACTCCCCCAAAACAAAACGCTGCAACCTATGCATAACCGAAAAACTGCACATAATATATTCAGACAGTCAATACTAAACAAAAGAACCGAGCTTTTGTCTAAATGCAAATACATAACAAATACCTACTTAAAAACAATTAACTCATTTGCATTTCCACCTGCCTTACCATTCATATACTCACACAATCCTTGTATTCTCTCACTCCTGAAGATTGCATTAGCATGAAACAGTCTGTAGAGTGATTATACCCAGTTCTACATTTTCAATATATATATATATATATAT
>NW_022751375.1:0-215 GCF_011630105.1 Anneissia japonica
TTCATTCTTGTAGCTTTTGTTTGTAAATGCCTTTATCATGTGTATGATTTAAACTGTTTGGAATCTGTTAAGATCAACACTAGACACTCTGATGATTTGCGTTTTAGGCACGCCTTTGCCCGAACCAATGCATTTAAATTCTCTGCTTTCAATTATTTTCCCATTGTATGGGAAACTCTTCCACTTGAAGTACGTGATGCTGCTCTCTTTAACAT
>NW_022751375.1:284-2648 GCF_011630105.1 Anneissia japonica
TCAAGCTAAAAGTGAACTCTAATTACTTAATTTTCTCTTTTTGGTGTTTGTTGGTTTGTGAAGTGGGGCAGGGTTTGGGGTGGGTGTTTTCCTATTTCTGATCAAATTTTTTGTGTACTTTTTTATTTGTTGTGTGATTGTTTAATATTTATAATAATTATTATGCTGGTAATTGTAATTAAAATTATTGTAGTTATTATTATTGTTGTTATAATAATAATAATAATAATAGTAATAGTAATAATAAAAATAACAATAATAATATAAGTAATGAACATATTTTAATTGTTAATTATTTTTGTATTTTCACACTTATATATATTTATATAATTTTATAATGTATTTATACTGCTAGTCCATGTTTCCCCCATTGCTTGGAGAGCCACTCAGACAGTAATTTATTTTACTTTTTGGTAATCCTGCCGGCTCTTGGGGAAACATGGATTACCTTTTCGAATTTTCTGAATATTTTACTGTATTGTTATGATAAAAAAAAAAGGCGAAATAAATGAAATGAAATGAACCACAACGTGTCCTAGATATCTTGCTTTTGATAGGAATATAGGAATATTTCACACAATCTTAGAAATAAAAATGAAATGCATGTACAATCCAGTCAGCACATTCTACACATAGGTGGATAGCGATTCTAATCACCGAAATTCCAGGGCTTATATCTAGGCTTATAAACCTCCTCCGCGCTAGTAAGGGGTAGCAGTATTGCAATAGTCTCAGCCTTACCATGGTTGGGGCTGACGGGTTAGGTGCTGTATTGTAGAGCACGCACCAATTAAATATTGAGAACTATATTTGAGTTCCTTTCTTTGGCTTTGTGAAATTATAATATGGACATTAATGAATGTCCATTAAAAATTAATCAGAATGTACACTTTAATTGTCAGTGTGTTTTTTGTTTTTGTTTATACAGGTTGTATTTTTTAATAATCACTTAATTAATAATAGTTAATGTTCTATAATTATAAGTTGTGTATTGAGGGCACTACAGCTAGTTCACGGAGTTCTTGTTTTTTTCCGCCCTTATATTATACGTGATAATTTTCACAATTTCTGGAATATATTCCGTTTTCCATACAAAACTTTATCCTGTGATTTGAATACCTTGAAAACCATTTTCAGCTAGAAATATATTTAGCGTCGTAAAACCTAGCCTATACCAAGCGAATGGTGGAAACTACAATGGCTACAAGAATGGATAAGCAAGTGCATTTAAAAAGAAACACCTGTATAACTGTACCTGATTTTGGTCATCATTGCGCAGCACTTAAAACACTTAAACAAATTTGGTCCAAATGTTACGTATGTATCTTGGTTTTTTTAATAAGTTCCCTTTCCCAAACAAATATGTTCCACATTTCTAAACTCTAGCAATTAAGGCTTGGCATCAGATCCATGCATAAAACACGCCGATGGCAACCAACGGCAGTAAGATTAAAAAGGAAATAATTTAGGAAAATCGTTTCTCAAAAGGAAAAAATAAAAATATGGTACTTTTTTAAAGCATTGTATAGCCTCAGGCATAATCCACGTAAATGACGGCTTTTCATGCCAGAAGTTCATTAAAAACAATTTGCAGTCTTAAACAAACTGGATTGCCGAAATGAAACCGCCGGTGGAAGCACTGACACAATTAAACTAAATTCATTAAAATTGCAAAAGTTAGACGATAAACCAGTTTCAAAAAGATGAACACAAGGGAGGCATATCGCACACTTGTAGAATACAAGCAACCCCATATTGAGCGAAATGGGATGTAGGCTTACTTTGTGGTAAAATTCTCAATTGGAACAAAATATATATGGATAACAAAATTGATAAAAATTTAAGAAATGTGACTTAAAAGTTCTGCATTAAATATATCTATTTCCTTCCTTGTAGATATAATTTGTTTAAATAGAAAATAATTGATTTTCCGTTATGTCCCCATATGTAATGTGATTGATAACTACGACCACGTGTTCGTATCTTGTAAAGAGGTTAAACAGTTTTGGGTATTTTTTTTTCAGTTTCTTTAGAGGTTTTAAATAAATTTTAAAAATCAATAAATAAATAAAATATGATAATTTTAATCAAAATTGTATTTTGTGTGTATTGAGTAAAATTGAAATTAAAATTGAAATTATATCTAGCCTTATGCTGATTCCGTGGGAACCAACATGTTATATGGTTATCCCGGATTTGAAACTTTAAAATTTCCTGTGTGTCTTTTATGTATCGTTTCTGTATATCATTTTGTATTTTCTAATGTGATTTAGCCAAATTACTTCAATATATGATAGAAAAAAGAACTTTATGAAATATTCATCTTACCTATTTTTTGCAAAATAACGCTGACTGGAGCCATGT
>NW_022751376.1:0-591 GCF_011630105.1 Anneissia japonica
AACTTCACTGCAAGTTAATGTTACCTTAAGATACCTGTGACAATGAACAAGGTAACTCAACAACGAAGCAAAAAACCCTAGTTGGATTTCGACATTTACCTACCTTCAGCTACAGTACTCTAGTAAGTGCCCGGAGCTTTCAAAATTGTTATTGATTTTAGGGGTGCTTATTTGAACTTAGCTTTATAGAAAATTTAGTGGCACTTGTTCCTCTAAGACTGCAAGGTGCATTGCTAGTTTCTCAAAAAACATGAAAATGTTTGTATTGGAGATGAATTTCTTATAAAAATATTGTAGTTCTTGATAAGATAATCTCCTTTATTAAAGTGTTCCATGGTTTTAGGTGGTGGTCGCTTAATCAAGCAGATACGATACAGCAATTGCAAGACATCTGTCTACAAGTGTTTTAGATGATTGTACTTACTATACCACAACCCAAGGTGTCTGCCAAAAATGGATAGTGCTTAACAATCTGAAAACAAACATGCTCCCTTTCACTCTTCGTCGGGTTCATTGTGTGGACACAGATCATAGAACAAACGTCCCTAGTGAATTCATTGCGCAAACTGCTCAAAGTCTGCCTGCCCTTAG
>NW_022751377.1:0-2164 GCF_011630105.1 Anneissia japonica
TAATCACCGCACGACGCGCGATTATCATGGCAACTAACACGCGCGTGGGTAATTCGTCACGTACGCTGACGGTTTATGGTATGGTTGCTATGGTTTTTGTGACGTTCAGCTTGCAGGGACGCACACGTGCGCCTAAAATGTCGATACCAGAGTTATAACCTTTGATGTCCCGAGATGTGCGTCCTTCTGTTGAATTGCCTTGATTGAACCAAAAAGAGTCTAATAATTTTATTTAATTGAAGGCTTTGGGCTAAGCATAGTTTATTATGCCTAGGTAGGTTCAGGCGCGGATCCAGCGGAGGAGCCACGGAGCCCTCCCCCTCCTCTCACCCCCACCGACAGTCACGCCGAAAAAAATTGAGAAGAGTTAAAGGGAAGAAAGAAAGAGGGAAAACAAGGAAGTGTACCAATGAGTTCAGTGACGGATCCAGCAGAGGGCGAAAGGAGAGTTCGATTATTTTACCACTCACTAATTTTGAATTTTCTATTGATTGACAACGAAAACAACTCTATATCCCCGACGCATCAATTAGGATGTAAAAAGGCCAAAAAGGCGGAGACCCAAAGACAGAGTTTCTTTTAGCCGGAATGTAGTAGGCCTACCCAGCTATAGAACAACTATCCATGCTCAGCAAGGAGTAACGCCTACGCGTTAATCTCGTGCGGCAATCCGCAGGCCACCGACTATTATTGGCCCCTTTGATTCCCCAACCCATGAGTCTAGTAGGGTCCTCGCTCTATATACCACCCTGATCCTAAATGACTTTGTCAATAATAGTATAATGTGTCACTGACAGCGACTGTATGACATATATTATATTAATCCAGTGAGGTGGGGTACCCAGCCGGCAAGGGCCACCCTACATTTGTCAAAAATTTTTAAAAATTGAGATAAAATTTTCAAATTTTAAGTCTGAATAAGTGCAATTTCCGGCCATCTAAAGGTGCCACCATAATCATAATTTGCTTTGCGACTACCCAGTATTGAATCTATAAAGGACTATATGTCCTTTGATTAGACCTTTCCGACGCTCGTGTGGAGAGGGATGCTGGGGTGGCGCCAAGATTTGCCCGACAGGAAGAGTGGGGGGGGGGGGGCGATACCCCCGACGATGGGTCAGATTTCCCCGACGAAAGCAATGTGGGCGTGGTCGAGCTTCGATTAGAAGGTTTCGAAAGTGGTCCCCCGAAAATATTAACAATTTAGGGGTTTCAAAAGCTTATTTAATCGATTTTAGAGTCTACTAAAAATACATATAATTAAATTTATTTTTCTCCCCGACGCAGAGGTGGTGCAGAGGGTGCGCTCGCACCCCCCTAAAGTACTAAGAAAAATAATTGTTGTATTGTATTGCAAGGTATGAGAGTGCAATTCCCGGGCGCCTAGAGGCAGGCGCGGATGCAGACCTCTTCGCACCGTTTGCCAATATAAAGTGTTAGCAGTGCCCGGTGGTCTGGCGAATTCCAACTCTTTCTGTCAGAAATGCCACCTACCTAAACCAAAGACAAAAATATTTAGACAAAATAAACTTTTTGCATTGTCTAATCTAAGTATTAATCAAAGAGGGACTGTAATTAAATCAGCTGCGCGATAACGTACGGTACACTGTTGAGTTCTTTTATTATTATTATTATTATTGTGATGGATCGGAAAAGTTTTCCGTTATTTCTTTTTGTTTTTCTTTATCTTTATTGGTGGCGCATTGTATTGCTATTGCTATTGCTTTTGTTTTATTGGTATTCGCGTGTACATTTGCATACCAGGTGGAGAATATAATGCATTGGCTGCGTGAGCGTTGTATCGACAGAAGGTTTTTGGTTTATGTCGGAGTAAGACGTTGTTTTTTGTTAAGATGAATCTTGTCTGATACTATCGATACTGTGAGTAACTTGATATATTCTTAATAATAGTGTGCGATTATATACAGTAATATTATTGATTATAACGACTGTTGCTAGTTAAATTGATATAATTATATATTTAATTTTTAATTAATGGTACTGTTAAGTAATGCATGCCTAGTTGGTATTCTGGTCTTGCTTATCAGAATAGGCTTACAGACGGAATCTACTGTTAAAAATTGGTACAATGTATGCGTTTACCAATGATTTAATTAATCTTTGTTTTAATACGTCTAGTTTCGTCCTGTGGTGACGTATGGTG
>NW_022751378.1:0-773 GCF_011630105.1 Anneissia japonica
CGAAACCGCCGCAAAATCAAGATTGCTTTATCATCAACCAAAAAATGGGATGTGATTTTTTTTTTTTGCTTGCTGCATAGGACTAGGCCTAGCCAGAAGACAGTAAAAAGGGCAATTAAAACCAAAAAACAAACAACCTACGCTAAATACGGTTTATAGGCCTAGTAGGCAACGCCTACAGACTTTTGCAAGATTTGTTTAAAAGATGTTCAGCCGTAAACAATGAGAGGCACCTGTAAGTGACATTACTTATTGAATTACAGTCATAGGCCCACCGGGTTAGACCTAGCCTAGGCCCTACTACTAATCAAAACAGAAAAAAAATGGCGGAACGTGTAAATTAACAACTGCAACTGGGAATTTGAATTAGGTCTTGGCCTATAGGCTAGAGGGGCCAGGGAAGTTAAGACCACCTCATCCCCATCATTGATTAGGGCAGCCTTATAGACTGTAGAAGACTCTTGGGATACTAGGCCTAGTAAGCAAGTAATGCGAGGATCCCGAAACCCGGTACTTAGCATAGGCTAATTGTTGTTTTATTTGCCGTAAGATCTCTCAGAGCTAGGCCTAGTTTGCATTGCAAACCCAACGTCGTTTTGAATCCACATGAAGTGATCATCCACGAAGTGAGCACACAAATTCTTTTGACTTGTGCTCATCCAGCCCATGAAAATTTGAATTGTAAAATTGACAAAGTTAACTCAACAGCGTCTTTTTACTATCTTTAGGTAACGTAAAACATTTACTTCGTGTGCACTTATAACCCCCTACAA
>NW_022751379.1:0-842 GCF_011630105.1 Anneissia japonica
TTGATGTTAAGCATATCAAATGTACTCGGGTTGAGTTATATCAACCATTAGGTACTAGTATTAAAACTAACAATATTAAAAATTATCATCATGTTCACAGTCACTTAAACCACCACAATTCTCATTCTCATCACTGAAACACTGCTATTAATTAATAATAAAACATTAAGCTTTAGTCACCATTATTATTATTATTATCATTATTATTATTATTATTATTATTATTATTATTACTAACTTTGGTATTATCCCACACTACTACTACCATGCTACTAGTAGATATAGGCATAATTCCACTTTTGAGCATATACAAAAGTTGTGAATAATGTTAGTGCAAAATTATAACATAAAATGATATATATACTAGAAATTGCAAATTGCAAGTGAAGTGCTGCGAAGTACAACTGCATATAAATGTTCTTCGAACAAAATTATTTATGCGAGTCAAGTGAAAATAATGAATAATAAAAATATAACAAATAATATGAAACGCGACCAATTGTCTATATTAGAACACTTCTCATTGGGTAACAAAGTCGTAATTTTTCATTTTTGTCAAAAAGTGTCTATAGTGGTGAATTATGATTTAGGTTTTTTTTTAATAAAGTTTCAAAAATGTCTATGTATGTGGAAAATGTAGTTAATTACCAAAGGTTACAATTTTTATTTTGAAGACTGCTAGGAAGTGTGCATTTTTTTATGGGGCAAGTTTCCAAGGGCGGGTTGTCTAGGGGCGAGTTGACTGCCAAAGATTGTTGCCAAAGTGCGAGCCAGCGTGCGAGTTGACTGCCAAAGAGTGTTGCCAAAGTGCGAGCCAGCGTGTTATTTGTTCACAAGTGCGA
>NW_022751380.1:0-729 GCF_011630105.1 Anneissia japonica
AAAGGAAAGGGGATCCGGGGGTCCTCCCCCGGGAAATTTTTGATTTCTAGATGGCGGGAAATGACTTTTCTCGACTTTTAAGCTAGGTTTCTAATGACTTTGTTCTTCAAAATTGAAGGTTTCCAAAGAATAGGGGGGTCCGGGGGTCCTCCCCCGGGGAAAATTTTGATATCTAGAAGGCGGGAAATGAGTTTTCCCCGACTTCCGAGGTGTCTTTTAATTACTTTTAAGTTCTTCAAAATTCAAGGTTTTCCCCTCTTGAAAACAGTCAGGTAAATTTATCCCTGTTATTACAGTAGATAGGCCTTATGTGTGTATACATACATAAAAAAAAATTGAGTAGGCCTAATTGCATACGATTTTTTTCCCATTAATCCATAAATCCCAAAAGAAAGGGGGGTCCGGGTGTTCTCCCCCGTGAATATTTTGATTCCTAGAAGGCGGGAAATGAGTTTTCCCGACCTATGAGTTGTCTTGTAAGTTCTTTAAAATTCAAGGTTTTCTCCTCTTGAAAACAGGTAAATTTATCGCATTGTTATTACAGTAGATAGGCCTTATGTGTATATACATACATAAAAAAAAAATGAGTAGTTGCATACAATTTTTTTCCATGAATCCATAAATCCCAAAAAGAAAGTGGGGTTCTCCCCCAGGAAAATTTTGCTTCTTAGAAGGCGGGAAATGGGTTTTCCCGACTTCTGAGGTGTCTTTTAATTACTTTTAAGTTCT
>NW_022751381.1:0-961 GCF_011630105.1 Anneissia japonica
AGAGAACGGAGGCGGGAGACACTACGAATGCTTTGCCTGGACCAAGGTGGACGGAGTGAGGTGTGAGGGCAGGCAAGGAACCATCGAAGACACGCACACGCTTCTGAATATGTACGGCGTGTCGAATGCCTCTTTGGAATTGGAGGAATACGCCGTCAGACTCGGCACAATAGGAGACGACATGCCGTCCATCGACAGGGACGCCGACAGGATCGTCACGATGACAATTGCCGTGAAAGACGAGGAGGATCTGCTGGAGCCGTTTCGAAAAAAGCAGGTGCTTTGGCAATTCAACGAAACTTTGAAATTGTCCGTCACGTTCGTCAGAAGTGAAAGGGACGTGCGTCCGTACGTCCGTTGCTACTGCGGCTTCGTTCGAGAGAACGGACAACTGTTTGCTGCGGAAACTCTACTGCTGAAGGCAATGAACGAGTGGTTGACGACTGAAGCAAAATTCGCCTCAGTTCCCAACGTGATGCTTCTGAACAAAGGACACGCCCTTCCACACTCCATCGCCGTTGGTTTTGCTGGGCATAGGAGCTGCGGCACGATAGACGACGCCGAGTTAAAGAGAATGAGAACGGTCGTTCAAGGCGACCACGATTACGCCTCGTCCGAATAACTGTATATATTTGTAATTGTTTAAACACATACGATTGTAGTTATAGTTGTTTTTTATTAAAAAAAAAAAAGAAACGTATATTTTTTGTCTGTTTACTCATTTACAGTTTTCGATCGACTATAACAAACGTGATGTTGTTGTAAGAGAGGGGAAATAATTGTACGAATAAAAATTATCTGCTTTTTTTTCTATCACACACACTCACACACAATACAAGCACACATACACAAAGCAATGATTTAAACGAAAGACGCATTGTTTGGTATGTCAACTACAATTTAATATTCAATAACAGATTTTATTAAATATTTGTACAGTTATAAACGACGGCTTTTTATT
>NW_022751381.1:1037-1231 GCF_011630105.1 Anneissia japonica
GGTGAGGTCGGAGAGCGACTTTCGACGTCTGCGGCCGAATATTTCCACGAAGTCATCCTGAAGTGGAGAGAAAAATAGATGATTATTAAATTATTATTATTTTTCGTACGTACATCGGGATACGATCGATGAAAACTGACGTTCTCGAAAACGTGTTTGCCGCCCTCTGAATCACACTTACCCATCCTCCACGT
>NW_022751382.1:0-776 GCF_011630105.1 Anneissia japonica
GCCGGACACCCTTTTATAGTAAAATTCATCATCATCGGTCTAATTAATCGCTGTGATGTACCATAGAATATACTACTTCATGTGCCAAAATCCTATCTTATCTTTGCACGTTTTTTCTCATAGTTCTCAAATTAAAAGGCACGCGCACTCAAGTCGACTGTATTGATGTTTGTGGGCAGAGATACAACTAGGCATCTTGCTATAAAACAAGATGTACTCTGGTTCTTTCGTTAAAACATGGTATGCGTCATTTATGCATCTATGTCAACAATTTTTAGGCATATCTTCTTGACTCACAAAAAGTGAGGGGACCAACCCTACCCCCTAAAAAATATGTGAGGGGACGTTTGCAGGGGTGGCGTCAGCGGGGAGGGGAGGCCCCTCGTCGCGGAAGGTAGCCCCCGCTCCCCGTCGTGGAGAGAAACCACAATTCGTCGGGGATAAGTATTTTGAAGATATTAGTAGACTCTAAAATCGATTAAATCAGCCTTTGATGGAGGATATTGGTGGCGTCTTAACCATATAAGTACGCTTAATTAACCATCAAATAAATCTCAGTTTTTGAGTGATTTAGAATTGATATTGAGAATCGGAATATTAAATGTTTGTTGCCATTGTCATGTGAAGAAACACCAGACTAAAAGGTTTAGTTTTGTTCATCGTGGTACGTACTTTGGAATTTTGTTCTCCCCTAAGCCAGGCTACAGTACTGTACCCATTTATACCGCCAAAATACTGCCGGAGAAAACAATCAGTGACAGCCTATTGTTTACTGT
>NW_022751383.1:0-534 GCF_011630105.1 Anneissia japonica
GCATCAGTACACGTTATACATAGGCCTAATAGAACACACAGGCCTAAGCGTGATTTAAAAAAATCTTAAATACATAAATCTCAGGCCAGGTCTTTTGAGATAGAAATGCGATACTGTGGTTCAATTTAGTTTTTATCCTTTTGCAAGTTTCTTCAAATGTTTGTTTGCTACTAATAGTAATAATAATAACAATGATGATGATGACGAAAGTAATAATTAATATTAATATTAATAACAATTAAAAGTGAAGAAAATTGTGCTAAATGCGAAAAAAAATTTGTGATTTGTTGATCATAATATAGTATATATAGTTAAAGCTTAGTAAGCTATAATTAGGCCTAAGTTGTCCTGGATATTAAGTAGATCCCTGATAAAAGATCATGAGAAATTTGTTGGTGTTTTATTTTGACTATAATGGTAATGTGATGATGATGAATTTTACTATATAAAAGTGTCATTTCCGGCCATCTTGAGAGGTACTATTTCCTCAAATCTTTTCACCTCAGCCCCAGCCATGGTGGGGCTGAGGTGGTT
>NW_022751384.1:0-559 GCF_011630105.1 Anneissia japonica
GTGGAGGAAGGGTGTTTATTTGTCATCAAGTGTTGAATAACATTTTATTTTATGTCAAGTTTGTTCACTCAGGACTAAACTTTCTATTTTGATATGAATAAAAAATTGTTACTGTAGCAGTAATTGTTAATTCCAGGAGCAATTTACAGAAACTAAAGGTCAAAAATAAATTATTACATTACAGGCAATGTAAAATTGTCTGGTAGATAAATTATGGTTTCCCAAATTGCCTTAATATAGTTTAATCCCTATTCATAACAAAATTATATCATGTACATATTATATTAATACATAAAAGCCAATACACAGTATATATTGATTGAATTGCTAATAAAATTTGATATTTTATTCTGAATGGTTTCACAGATATGAATATTTTTTAAAAATCTTAATATTGGCCAAATTCCTTATACTTTTTAAAAATACTGTATATGTTATTTATTAATAATAATAAAAATAATAATAATTTTAATAAAATAATAAGAATAGTAAGTCAACTTATATAGCGCCAATTTCAACTAAACCGAAGTAAAAATCAAATGTGCTTAACATTTTATAA
>NW_022751385.1:0-1257 GCF_011630105.1 Anneissia japonica
CCTATATGTATTAATTGAGAAATTTAAATATATCAATTTAAATAAATAAAAAAATGTTTATATTTTTACGCCAAGTTTTATTCTAATTAAAAAAATAATATAATAGAAACTGTGATATTGATATAAATACTTATAATAATGATGATTATGAATAGGCTTATAAATTTAAACAAATGAATTTTCACTTTTATATTTTCTCTAAATTCTCTATAATAGCTTTATAGTTTATATATTTTTGTTTGGTTTTATCAATTACTTAAAGTAATGTATAATTCAATCTCTGTTTACTCGGATTGCAATAAAGACCATTTTGAGTTGGATTTTGCTGTTCAGTGGATTTTGTTCTAGTGTGGTCGGTATTTGAACCTATAGTATGTTGACGATTTAAGACAAATGGTGAACTTTACTTCAAATTACGCATTTGTGTTTTTTCAGCTTGGACGGATTCCTTTAACGTATGCAATGAGAGGCAGCATTCTATGTTCTGAAGATATAGTTTTATATTTGTTGAATGAAACGCCTACAGAGTGCATAAACGACCAAGACGATGTAAGTACCTAGATGTTTTAAAACTATTGCTACTACCGCTAAAACTACCACTACCAATCCCATTACTACAAATTAAATATAATTTACAATTTAATTTTAATCCATGGTACCTGTCTAATAAAGCTTTACCTGGGACTTCTTTCTCTTTGACTTGTATAACATATTTTCTTTTTGAGTTTTTGAATCTGCTAAAATTTATGTTTGGATTAGTTTCACATAAATTTCGGTTTTCCATAGTTAATTTATCAAATCACTTTTCACACATTCCATTGCATCATTTGGAAAGTTAACCTCACTAGTACTACTTGTATCTCTTGTTTTAACCTACAATATAGTACTAGGCTTGCAAGTTGAGTGTTTTTATACTATACTGTGTCTTAATGGACGAATGCACTGTGTTCTTTTAACGTTTTATTGTAAACTCTCCACTTGGTAGTGTGTGCCACTGTTATAAAAGGAGTGTACGATTCAAAAAAGTATATATATATATATATATTTATATATATATAATTTTTGTCTAGTTGAATTTGTGTTTTTGTTTTGTTTTTTGGGTTGGGTTTTCGCTGAGGAAGAGCACTGCTCGGAGTATTCAAAATAAAAATGTTATGCCTGTAATGTCAACGTATACGATTCTACTTTGTGTACTTATTTTATATGCCAAGACATACCTGGAACACCTACACTCATTATAATATATGTATATATATA
>NW_022751386.1:0-1357 GCF_011630105.1 Anneissia japonica
GCATTATTCAGTGGATGCTTCATCTAACCAACAACTGCATTATTCAATGGATGCTTCATCTTACCAACAACTGCATTATTCAATGGATGCTTCATCTGACCAGCAACTGCATTATTCAATGGATGCTTCATCTAACCAACAATTGCATTATTCAAGGGATGCATCAGGTAAGCAACAACTGCATTATTCAATGGATGCTTCACCTTAACCAAAAAATATAGTATTCAATGGATGCTTCATATAACCAACAACTGCATATTTCAATTAATGCTTCATATAACCAACAACTGCATTATTCAATGGATGCATCAGGTAAGCAACAACTGCATTATTCAGGGATGCTTCATCTAACCAACAACTGCATTATTCAAGGGATGCTTCATCTAACCAACAACTGCATTATTCAATGGATGCTTCATCTAACCAACAACTGCATTATTCAATGGATGCTTAAACCAACCAAAAGCTGTATTACTCAATGAATACTTGAACCAATCAACAACTGTATTTTTGAATGGATGCCTGAACCAATCACCAGTTCTATTAAATTTTGAATACTTGGATCAACCAACAACTGTATTACTCAGTAAATGCCTTAACCAACCAACAACTGTATTATTCAAGGAGTGCTTGAACCAAGCAACAACTCTCTTATCCAGTCGATGCTTCATCAAACCAATCCAATAAATGTATTCTTCAATGGGTGCTTGGACCAAGCAACAACTGCATTATTCAATGGATACTAAACCAAGCAACAACTGCATTACACAGTAAATGCTTCAACACACCAACAACTGTATTATTCAATGAGTGCTTGAACTAACCAACAACTGTTTTATTTGGTAAGATGATTCAGCAAACCAACCCAACAACTGTATTATTCAATTAATGCTTGGACCAACCAACAACTGTATTATTCAGTTGATGCTGAACCAACTAAGAACTGCATTACTCAATGGGTGTTTGAACAAACAAACCAACACATGTATTACTCAATGGATGCTTAATAAACCAACTAAAAACTGTATTACTCAATGAATACTTAAACTAATCAACAACTCTATTATTGAATGGATGCCTGAACAAAACAACAGTTGTATTAATTTTTGAATGCTTGGATCAACCAACAAATGTATTATTTAATGGATGTTTTAACCAACCAACAACTAAATTTCTACTATTCTTCTCTACTACTACACATAGCATAACTACACTATACCCTCTACTTACAACATCATCAACCAACTAGTAAAATTTTGTAGGAAACCAATTACTGCATTAACCTGTGATTACATAAAACAAAAATTCCAATACTACTAAATGATCCAACCATTAATGATATGTAGTTTTTAGTACA
>NW_022751387.1:0-3699 GCF_011630105.1 Anneissia japonica
GGGAAGCATAGCGCCCCCGTCGGGGAAGACGAGTACATTTTGTCGGGGAATAAACAAATTAAAAATATATTTACATGTAATATTCGTTTAGCCACCATTTTTTTTCATTTAAATATTTGTGTTAACTTTCCATAATAATAATAATAATAATAATAATAATAATAATAATAATAATAATAATAATAATAATAATAATAGTTCAGTGAGACTAATTAACAATGATTTGCGTTCTGTTATGACAAATGTTCGTTTAGATAACCTCATGATGCTTGGAATACATCGTGATAGGCGAAGCAACCTCGACCTTAACGGCGTGGTTGCAAATTTCATGCAAAAATTTCCAAAACTTAGAATTTCACTTTGAAGAATTTGGATTTGAAAATACATCAGATGGTTACATTGCATACTCTTTGTTTCTTGTTTTATTCAAAATATTTTTAGTTTTGGAAGCATTTGAAAACATACATTAGGTCATTATAGTAGATCGATGCCTATCAAATAAGTAATAAAAATTCGGCATAATTCGTCGAATATCCGTGGCCACCGGGGCCAAATGCGGCCCCCTAGACCCAGCCAAGTGAGGCTTGCTTCACTCGCCTAGCAAGGGTCCAGCTCTACCATATTTAAATAATTCCTTTATATAGAGTAATATTTCTTATAATTGTAGACACAGCGAAATTAATCTGTTAATCCCTCTCCACAGACTAACTTAAAAAAAAAAACATATACGGAATAGCCTCAATTACAGTTTAATAAAAAAAATTAAAAGCATACTTTTAAATGATTATTAATTTCTTAACCAATTTATTAGTGTTGTTTCGAACTTGTGTAAAAACAATCTCTTGATTAAACGAGTGTGTACTACTGTACTATTGTTTTCGTAAATAAAGTTGTACATACCGGTAATTAAAATTAGAACAATAAAAACGTTCTATTGATTCTTTTTATACATACATTTAAATTGGCTGAGAAAAAATTAATTGATTTTCGTAATACTGTAAAAGGTCTGTAAATCAGCGATGACTTAGCTGTTTTGTACGGAAGCTTTAAATGACGTTCTGAGTTTCCAAGATTGTTATCTTGGAAACATGGAATAATGCACTTCTTAAGACGTCTTTTTCCGAGATTAATTATCTTGGAAAGACGTCTTAATGTACTTTATTCCATGTAACCAAGATAATTATTTTGGAAACTCGGAAGATCACTTTAAGCTTCAGTAGTCTGATCTATTTCTCATCGGAGGTTGATAACTCACTTAATTGATACTCGTCATGCAACCTTTAGGTAATAACATAAAACCTCGAATCATCCCAGTGTGGGCTTAATCTCGAGATGAAGCAAATTTGGAATTGAAGTCCCCTCTTTAGTTTGCAAAATTAGCCTCAAAAGGAAGCTCATGGACTTCTTTTCAAGATAGCATAGGGTTTTTTTTTCGAGATAGTACAGTATATACACTATACATGGATTTAAAAAAACAAAATGAATTAAAAATAAGCTTGCTTTATACAGTAGCTTAGGTGATTTAATGTCAGTTAACTACACTTCATGATACAGATGGATGTTACTTTGCAAAAGTAGCCTCTAAAAGAAGCCCATCTAAAGTTCGCAACAAAAAAAATAAAAATAAAGAAAAAAAGAAGCCTAGGGCTTCAATTCGAGGTTTTGCGGTATTTTAATTCATTTAAATGAGCATATCAGCCTAATCTAATTTTGAATATTTGAGGTTAATTTTATTAACATAAATGATACAACTTCAAGACTAATCCTAAAGAATATTGTAACTTCAAATCACCCCTGATACAATTATACATTTTTGATAATCTTATTATTTCTTTTATTTCTATTTCAGAATGAGACAGATGATAAAATACATTTTGCCATTCTTTGGCTCGGTTATGCAAACAGCGCCCTCAATCCATTCATATACTGCGGCTTCAATCAGAATTTTCGAAAAGGTTTTCTTCAGATTCTTACGTGCAATTCAAAAAGGTATTCACCGTGCAACAAAGACGTGTACAGCAAAAAAACAATCCCAAGCCAAACCGAAAAAACAATAGTCGAGCAACAGAGCCTGATGTGATCTTTGCAAGCAGAAGTAAACGTGATGACATTCGTTTTACACTCCAATGATGAGAATTCAGATAAGCCGAACCTAGAGCGGTGCGCAATTTCATCAGATTAGGCTTTAAAGAGGATATGGTAAATCTGTAAATTAAAAAAAAACACCAAAATGTTACTGTCTTATAATAGAATGATTAACAACACAGAAATATGTATTTTAAAAGCAACGAACAGAACACAAAATTTAGAACACTGTTACATGCCCAAGGCTAATTATTATTTACATGCAAATAGAATGATTTCTATGTTCACCTTTAGTGAGCTACTTTAATTTTTGGAGATTCAAAATGCATTTATACTTTAAAACGTCTTTGTATACTAGGCCTACTTTCACATTATGAAATTGTACCAAACGATGTTTTAGGCCTAGTATGTTTTCAACAGTCTTTCAGTTGTAACAACTGTATCTACCAATAGCCTAAATGTTTGGAAAACCGGACCGATTTTGGCTCCGATGAGGAGCTCTAGATACACTCGGCTGATTGATTAATAGATCTTTTTTGGATCTACTGCCTCTATTATACTGCCCTCATGAGGTTGATTGGTAAATAGTTGATTGATTAATAGATTGGTTTTAGATCTACTGTCTCTATTATACTGCCCTCATGAGGTTGGTTGATAAATAGTTGATTGATTAATAGATTGGTTAGATCTACTGTCTCTATTATACTGCCCCCATGAGGAGCTCTAGACACAATCAGCTGATAATTAATAGTTGATTTATTGATTGACAGATCTTTTTAGGTCTATTGCCTCTATTATGCTGCCCTCATCGGAGCTTTCGAGATAACGAGAACTTGTTTCCTTTGCTACAGCTTTTAAACCCGAGACAACAATTGTCTCAGTTTTAACATTTAGAATATTACCGGTATTGCTCGGTTTTATGTATAAATGGCCTAGTTTATAATGGTGTTTGCTTGACTGTAGTATCGCTGATGGTTTGTGTTGTTCCTTTTTTCTTTGTCTCTTCTTCATCTTATTTGTTTCTTTTATTTAACTTCTATTGGACATTTGTTGAAAGCGCATAGAGACCTAGTATTATGTGCTTTACAAGTCTACATCCATTATCGTTAGCATTACCATTATTGTTAATTGTTAAATGTTACGCTTTTATTATTTATTCAATATTTATTTCATATATTTTCTTTTTATATACAGTAATTATATGAACGGCAGTCTGAGATAAAGCTAAAATTAATAGAGACATTATTATTATTATTATTATTATTATTATTATTATTATTATTATTATTATTATTATTATTATTATTATTATTATTTATCGTCGACAATTTAGCTGTGTTGGTCGTCAGGCTATTTAAATGTGCTACCGACTGTTTATATTTGATTAATATAGTATATTCACAGTTGCTTATTATACGGTACGGTATAATAGTCTTGGATTTTATCATTATGCTTACTGTTATTATGATGTTTTGTGTTTCCGACTCATACGACTTAAGCTGAGGAAGGACACCAATGTGTCTGAAATATTTGTCTTTAATAAACAATATGTCTATATATGTGCAATCGTTCTAATTTTATATATGTATATGTATATATACGTATACATATATA
>NW_022751388.1:0-547 GCF_011630105.1 Anneissia japonica
CATCATCATCATCTTCATCGTCACCATCAAAATCATGATTATCAAGATCATCACAATCACCACCACTTCCAATATTTCTAGTAAAATCTCATTTACTTAGCAGGATTTCTGATGCATAAGGCCTGGGCCTCAACAGTCGCTTGCATTTGCAACAAAAAGTCGCCTGATAATCTGCATTACTTCTTAATGTATGCCAAAGGTCATGCGAGGAACCGTCATTTACCAAGAATTGTCAATACAGAGAACGCGATTCGAGCCAGCAAGTGTGTGCATTTTACTGCCCTTTCTAACAAGTTCGTGTGGAGATTTTACTCGTTACACGTACTTGCGACTGATATGAGGCGAACACGAAACAATATTTCACACAACCTTAAAAACTGAACTCAAATGATTAACAAAATACCAATAGCAAAAATATGTAACAATTATAATAAAAATGATGATGATGATGAAGATGATGATGATGATGATGGTGGTGGAAATGGTGGTGATTGTGATGATCTTGATAATCATGATTTTGATGGTGACGATGAAGATGATGATGATG
>NW_022751389.1:0-534 GCF_011630105.1 Anneissia japonica
AATCACCTACCCAACAACATGGGAACAGACCATGTCTGAAGCCGACGTTCCAGCTATGTTCATTAACAACTACATATAAGGTATATAATAGGCCTACCGGGGACGAATTGTAAAATCCGCTCCCCGAACCTTGATTGTAATATCTCGAATGTTGTGTACATGATATATTGTGACAAAGGTAATTTAGGCAATTATATTGGTGAGACCAGTACTAAATTTTGATTAAGGTTAAACACCACAAGAAATCTGTATATAAACATAAGCACTGCGGCACAGAATAGAATTTGCATGCTAACGGATATCTACTGCACCTCTTGAAAATAAAAACCTAAAAATAACGATTTTTAGAAAGGACTGTTTGCTGCTCTTCTCTTCTAATGAGATACTCTACGGCACGTACGGCCTTTTTCTCGACTTGGTGTACCTGCCAGGCCAATAGAGCCTACCTACAGAACCACCTTACAGGCGCAAACATCGAGAAGCTATTTCTGCTTCCAAGCTAGCCCATCTAATTTGCATCCTCATTTGCATGTT
>NW_022751390.1:0-35912 GCF_011630105.1 Anneissia japonica
ATAATTAAAAAAAAAAAACAAAATGATCATGAAATTCCCACGGGATGACATAAGCCACCGGACTATTACTTTGACCAAGTCTTGAGAAGAAAATTCTGATTGAAATTTGATTTAAACAACAGATGTACATGACTAAAGTTCAGTTTGATGTGATTTATAGGTACGAGTAGGTATAGTAGTATAAATTGTATTAAGATGTAGTTAAGTGTTTAGTTAAGGTAATTAAGGTAGTTAAGGATGAGTGAGTTTGTTCGTAAACCTTATATCTATATTCGGTTATCATTTCATATATTATGTTTAAACAATTACCGGTATATTTTATTATATAATTACGATTACGATAGATATTCAGATGATACAAATTTGTAGTATTATCTCATTGTGTAACTGTATGTTTAAATTTGCTTAAGTCTCATACAGTGTTAATTGTTTTCAACTTAATATTAAGAAAAATTTCCTTTACTTAATTGTAGAGTTTAAGTTTTGATTGCTTTTTAGATAAGTATGTATATCATATATTTAATTAATTACTTATATTTGGGGAAATTGTAGCAAGATCGATATTAATGATCGCATTTATTTTTCATTGAAAATAAAAAGAAAACTTTAAATAATTTAACTTAAGGATTTTAAAATATTCCAAACCTGTATGCTTAAAATAATAATTAATAAACTAAAAAATAAATAAAGTTAACTTAAAAAACAAACAACGCGATAGGATATAATGTTTGAGAGAATAATTGATAATACTGTACTGTATTTCTGAAGTTCTATTCGT
Organism: Anneissia japonica; assembly: GCF_011630105.1. NCBI lineage: Eukaryota > Metazoa > Echinodermata > Crinoidea > Comatulida > Comatulidae > Anneissia > Anneissia japonica. The sequence continues at coordinate 779 of NW_022751390.1, forward strand.
TTTGGGGTTGCTACAATCAGGAGATACAATCGATCCAACAAAGGAAGCTATTTCCTTACATTCCAAAAAGGAGGATTTTGAACGCTATTTAAAATTCGCTGGAGATTGGAAAATTAACTGTTAACTGCGTTGTTAGAGAACATAAAATGGTACATGACTTTCGGACTGGTATAGGCCTACAGTAGGCCTATGTACTCTTGGTGTAAATAAATACAAAGAATAGGCCAATTTTAGTAAGAAATAAACATGTTTTAATAACGTAGGGCATATATACAATGCAAAGCAGATTGATCACAAAATGAGAAGCATGATCTCAAACATCAGAACCCAGCTTTTATTAATTAAATGAAACCACAATAGTTTATATTATATTTTTTTAAACTACAATGTCAGGGCCCCTAGCCAAAACGAACGGCGCTTCAGAAAATAACAGTACAGTATACCAATTATTCTCGCAAACTTCATATTCTATCGCGCTGTTTTTTTGTCTTAAGTTTACTTAATTTTTTTTTTGAAGTGTACAGTTTTTTGGAATATTTCAAAATTTTTCAAAAAAGTTAAATTTATTTTTTTAAAGTTTTTTTTTAAATTATTATTTTTAATGAAAAATAAATGCCGTGGTACAATGTAAACCTGTAATCATATGACTACTTATACAGAATTTTACTATAGGCCTAGACTAGGACCAGGCCTTCTACTATAGTATAGAGGCCTAGTGCAAGACCTTGTTGCAAATCCCAGCCTAAAAGCCTAGCCTATAATGTCTAGCGTGATCGCGGTTTAAAGACGCACTGGCACACTGGGAAGGGTTGTTCACGGCATTGGACTGCAGCGAAAGATTCCCCCATCATTAATGGAACAGGCCCACGTCACATTTGGCTGACTAGTTTTAAGTTACATTTCGCATGCCTGTGTTGTTGTAAAATGTATTTCAAATCAGTCATGCTTGGCTGGTTTTGATTTACGTTTTGGAACCGAATTTGGAGAGGGCGTTTGATCTAGTCAGAACTACGTTTTGAATTTGAATTACATTAATTTAAAGAAATTAGAACTACATTTTGGAAAATTTGAACTACGTTTTGAAAAATTCATTTTGGAAAACTAGATATACATTTTGAAAAATTTACGCCTACGTTTTGATAAATTAGACATTGAATTTTGAAATTACATTTTGATTTTAACATGGACTTTTGCTGCGTATGGCACCCCATACATACACACTAATTTCTTGTCATTATATATTATGAATTAATTTGAATAATTTTGAAATTCTCAGAACTAAACACAGTACAAAATTAAACAAATTAAGCAACAATAAGAGATTTTCAGGATAACCCTTTAAGCATTTCTGCTTGTTTCCGAAGGGATCCGCATAGCGTAAATTTCACATAATTTCACGTAATTGCACAAGATGCTGCAACCCGGCGTAACTTAAATGATTGAATTTTATTTTAGCAAATTCACATATATATCTAGAGTTACTAAGAATAATATTAAGGTCATTCATATAGATATTATATAGGAAAGGAAAGAAGACTCCACCGTGCCCCACTCCATTGGAAACTTTAAACACTCTGTAGGTATTAAGACCCCATTGGACCTGAGAACCTCTGCTTATCATACCATTCGCGTATGATTCTAACAACAAATAAAGGAACGTTTTTGTTCCATTCGTCAAAAAGTGACCAGTGGTTCACTCGGTCAAAAGCTTTACTCGAATCTAAAAAAACAAGTATAAACTGGGCTACCATGCCGTTGATAATATTCAATAATTTTTTTAAGAACAAAAACGCACGCCTCGGTGGAGTGGTTGGGCTTAAAAGCAAACTGATGATAGTCAGTTTGAAGATTATCTTTACACAAATCGACCAGTATGAGCTCGAACAGTTTAGACAACACAGAGGCATAATGCATTAGGACGATAGTTATATGTTGACGTGACGTCACCTAACTTATTCTTTACATTTGGAATAAGGACAACTTCAACAAAGTCTTCAACAATGTACCCATGCACAAGCATCGTTAAAACAGACACTTAATAAAACATTTATTTTTCAACCAGAATACTTAAGATGTTCGCTATCGATGTCATCAAATCTTGGTTTACCATTGTTTCTCCATAGTAGAAAAGCATCCCTTGCAATATGATGCAAGTCCGCAACATACTCGTTCCATCCCGGAACAATATTAACGTTGCTACCCTTGGCCTTAGAATGGAAACACTCACTTGAGGCATCCTTTAAACAATTAATAATTTCATGATATAATTGATCCATTGCATTTAAATGGTTAGGATTTTTTACAATTTAAATTGCTGCAAGAAACCATACTGTGGCATCAGTAGTAGACGGGTAATTATTTAATGAATTCCTGTTTACTTTATTCCAATTAACCGAAAAATTAACATCTTCATTATTTAAGCTATTTACAGGAACATTATTTGCTCGGCCTCTGAGATTAGGAATGTTATAATTAAAGGACATAGGAAAGTAATCAAAACTTAATAAGTTAAACAAATCAATATTAAAATTACTAAGGCAAATATATATATGTATATATATATATATTATATATACATATATATTATAATGGTAATGTGATGATGATGAATTTTACTATTTAAAAGTGTCATTACCGGCCATCTAGAGGTACAGTACTATTTCCTCAAATGTTCTCACCTTAGCACCGACCATGGTGGGGCTGAGGTGAATTCGGTCACACGGCTTTGAGGCAGGTAAAGTAAATTAAATACATCAAAGAAAGTGTTTCTTTAGTTTTATTTTGTATGGTACATCACTCATATTAATTAAAATATTTCTGATTTAAAATCATGAGAAATTTTGATGATGAATTTTACTATATAAAAGTGACATTTTAAGACATCTTAAAAGGTATTATTTCCTCATCTTTTCTCACCTCAGCCCAACTATTGATGGGGCTGAGGTGGTTGACTCTCACAGCTTTAAAGTAGGTAAAGTAAATACATCAAAGACGATGGTTTTAAGTTTTATTTTCTATGGTACCGGATATCACACATACTCATTAGGATATCCTCCCATTTGGTCGAAATCTAGCTTGTCGATCGAAACCCGGTTTGTCGAATTTAACCCACTTTGCCAAAAACCCAGTTTGCCGAATCCAGTTCACCGAAAACATGAAATCCCAGTTGGCCGAAACCCGGTTTGCCGAACCCAGTTTGCCGAATTTTAATTTTGTCGTCACCGTCGTACAAAAGCGCAGCACACTACTATTTTGAAATAAAGTGTAATAAACAGCAATTATGTAGGCGAAATCGAATGTAAACCCAGACTTAACTATTTTGATCTAAATGTAATAACGGTAATTATTGTAGGCGAATCCGAATGTAAGCTCAGACTTAACAACCACAAAAACAAAATTAGTTTTAAATTATCATTTATATTCACAATAAGACAAATACATATAGAAACACGTACAGTGTGTTCTGATCTACATTCTGGTTATCACAGTTCAAAGGTCAAAAATGTCATTTCCAGTCACATTTTGACAAAATAAATACATGCATGTTCCGAATACTTTGAGACCATTCTGAGATCTGGCTATGCTACAGGGTACGTACAGAGGTCAGAAATGTCATTTCCAATCTCTTTCTGGACAAAACGTCACAGAGTAGTTCAAATAGCAACATGCATATTCTGTACAATTTGAGGCCAAAACTAGATGTACATGACCAATGGTAATAGAGGTAATATAGATATATGCTATAGGGTTTTTTGGGTCAAATGTCAGAAATTTTATTTCCGGTCAATTTTAGACAAAATTTTGCATTAGTGCAAATAGAAATATAATGTTCCGAACAAATTGAGGTTAAACTTAGGGCATGACCAACGATTATGGAGATATAAATATCCTACAGGGTACTTTAGGGTCAAAAGGTCATAAACTTCATATCTGGTCAACATGTTGCATAATAGGAACATGCATGTTTTGAAAAATTTGAAGCCAAAGTGTAAAAACACCTTTTTCAATCACTTTTGTACAAAATCTTACATTAGAGCAAAATTAAGTCTGTACGATTTTCCGTTGCCAAGATATATGGATTCCGTCTTTTAGAGGCGGTCATTTTAAATTCAAAATGGCGGCCATAACAGGCGTCAGAAACTTGGAAAAAAACTTTTTTTTTTTTTTTAATTTACACATATTAAAGATATTTTGTAACAAGTTTCATGCTTTGGTAATAAAGTGTACAACTTGGCCCTTAGCTGCTCTACTAAAATGCGCAACTTGGTGCTTTAGCTGCTCTACTATACCAGTTAATTAGAGTTTTTCAGTATTTAAAAGTGCTTAGGAAAATGTTTACGATTTGCGATTGACATGTTATGACATTAGAGGTAAAAATGGAAATGTTTACATTTGTAGGTTTGTATGTTTCTACGTTAGTGGTTAAACAGATTTTTACATTTGTGGGTTTTTTTTTTGTTTTTTATTTTTTTTACAATTGTGGTTGACATATTATGACATTTGCGGATATTTTGACATTTGCGTGTAGAATGTTTTGACATTTGTGGTTATTTTGACATTTGTGGTAGATTTTTACGTTTATGCTCTACAAACCCGTACAGCCAAATCATGCATCCGCAGAAAATTTAAGATCTGAAAAAGAAATTAAAAGAAGAATTGAAATGGGCAAAGCAAAATTCAGAGAAAATTCTAACAAATAATACCAACATGTAGATGAGAAAACTAATCATTAAAGCAATAGTATGGAGTACTACATTGTATGCAAGTGAAAGAGGGACACTAAGAAAAGAAGACAAGAGGGAAATAGCAGCGTTTGAGATGTGGTCAAGAAGAAAATTGATTGAAGTAAAATACACAGATAGAAGATCAAATGCAAATGTGCTAGAGATGGTAAACGAATATAGACAGCTAATCCAAAATGATAAATAGAAGACAGAAAACATGGATAGGACACATAATGCGTGAATATAATAAGTTATTGAAAACAGTAATTGAAAGGGTGCAAAGAATCGCAAAAGAGTGAAGAAAGAGTGAAAGAGTGCCTACAGGGACCTACAGAGCCTGCCGACAAAAGGCAGAGCACCATAAGTAAAACATTTGGAGATTAATAATACCATGTAGAGATACATGATTCTGCATAGATTGATTCCATATATAGCATTTCAAGTCTCTCAGAATGACGATTTGGTAGACCAATGGCTACCGACATAAATACGTGTGGATCACTGCTAAACCTTTTCCAAAGCTAAAATATGGCATGGTAACCAGGCTGGAGAGTAAAGTATTCCAAGAGTGGGGGACTCGTGCTGATATACAGTATTTTCGAAAAGCAGGATTGTTCTGAGGTATTCCAACGACTCTACATAACATATATGATTCTTGACGCTTTGGAAACCCAGCCTGGACATGAAATACCCAATCAAGGTCATGAGTAAGTACCAACAAACTCAACCACAGAACCTTTAAGGGTGTATGCAGTGGCGGCTATAGAGGATATAATTTATTGGGGGGGGGGGACTAAGTATTTATGGGTGTAACTATAGCGCGCAGCGTTATCTGAGGGTCGAAGGACCGAACGAGGTGTGGGTATGGGAGGGCGTCTCCCCTCCACCCAAAACGAGATTTTTTTTTTTAATTGGCACTTCTAGATGGCCGGAAATGTTTGGAATGGGAAAACTGGGCCTATTTTTTTTTTGTTTTTTGGTCCGACTGCCCGACGAGCTTTGGCCGATGGGAGGGGGGCCTTGACCAGACCGATGGGGGGTGCCTAAGCCCCCATCCTCTCCCCGCGCGCCGATGAGTGTATGGACAGTAAATTCTTTTCCTAGATCTTGCGATTGCATTAGCTCTTATTTCTTGTTACTAAGGGTGATATGATTTGAATGACACCACGTCTCCTGAAAGGTTACATCATCAACTTGTCACTCTATGCATGGTTGTCATCAGTATATTAAGAGCTAATGATAATTTTAAGGTCCTGGAAAATACAAATAAGTTAAATAAGATTGGACTAAACACAGGTCATTGTAGGACGCTAGAAATAGTGGTCAACATGGTTGAAACTTTTGCCAAATCTAAGAACAATACATGTCAGTATATCGATACATGGACGTAAACGACTGTCAAGTATCTAAGACCTTTGATGAACAAGTTTACAGGACGTCTAGGAACAAAGCCAAACAAAGCTGGTATTCGGATATGAGGCCATTAGTTTAGAGGTGAAGGTTGAAATGAATTAATGAAAATTGTGCGTCCTTGTGAAGCTAGCCTAAGAGAGATCAACGCTAGGCCCTCGCTCCGACAGTGAAGATTCAGACTGCTTGACGTACAGGTATTTTATTTAGTGGCGTGTGTTGGTGAATGGTTCGCCTGTTACACGGTTCAGTCGATCTCGCGCTGGGCTGTGTTGCAAAGTAGCTAACATATCGTTGCTGTTATACGGTTCTTTACTCAAGGGTCCGGCACTAGCACGAGCTTATAAAACACAAAAACAAAAATGGATAGGGAAAGGAAGCCATACATGAACTGGAATAGTTCCGATCTGGCTAAGGAGTTTAAACGGTTTAAGCAACATTATGGTTTATGGTTTTATATTTATATAGTGCCTTCCACGATCGAAACCGTCTCAAGGCGCTTGAAAAATATATGTGAATAATGTATGAAAATAAATTTGACCGGAAATAACCTAAACTAGCCAAACAGAATAACCGACAAAACAGATAAAAAATAGAATCACACATCATCACACCGTTTCACTAAGCGACCAAGGCCGGTCAGCTATTAATTTCACAGGTGTCATAATGATGTGTGTAACTAAATATTGGCCTATTGAGCAACGAAAATGAACGAATGTGAGTGGTCTATAGTGAGTTATAAAGATGAGTTTTCAATCGGCTTTTGAAAATCCCAGTTGAAGGTGCCTGGCGTACATAATCGGGCAGGCTGTTTCAAAGCTTAGGGGCAGCAACTGCAAATGCTCGATCACCATAAGTTCTGAGACGGCTTTGGGGAACGAATAGCACTGATTTATCAGTTGCTGACCTAAGGGATCTTGTACAAGTCGTGGATCTTGTCACAATCATCTCACGGATGTATGCTGGTGACTGGTTGTTCAATGATTTATATGTAATAAGCATTAGCTTAAACACAATGCGTTTCTTGACCGGGAGCCATATAGTATACTGTTGCAGTAATCGAGTCGAGATGAACAATTTTAATTAAAGCCTTGTTGGTTAAGAATTTCTTAATAAATCTAATATTGCACAAGTGGTAGGAAACAGATTTGTTGATGTTGTTAATATGACTACACATTGTCATATTAGAGTCGAAAACTACACCGATATTTCGAACCGCTGAAGATGGAACAATCGAGGAGTCGCAGATGTTAATGTTTTCGATAACAGGCAGTCTTTTAAGGTGCTTAGAGTGAATGAACAATACAGTACCTCGGTTTTATTGGGATTAAAACTAAGCATGTTATCTGCTAACCAAACCTGAACGTCCCTCACACAAGCTTCAACAAACGTCATAGCCTCATTATACTTGCCAGGATTGAAACTTAGATATAACTGCGTGTCATCAGCGTACGCATGGTATTCCAGACCGTGTCTACGAATTACATCACTCAGGGGAGATATGTAAACAAGGAACAGTACTGGGCCAAGTATTGACCCTTGAGGAACGCCACAAGTAACATCAACACAGTCAGAGGAAATATGACGTATGCGAACCTGTTGTTTTCTAGATGACAAGTATGACTTAAACCAGGTTAGCACTGTGCCACAGATACCAATGGACGAGAGCCTGTTTACAAGGATGGAATGGTCGATAGTGTCAAACGCTGCTGACAAGTCAAGATATACTGATAGTACACAATTACCGTTATCTATGGCTAAGATAATATCGTTGTGCACCTTCAATATCGAAGATTCCGTACTGTGATGCTTTCTGTAAGCACAGTGAAGTGGGTAAAAGCATGTATTGCTATCAAGGAATCGAATGAGATCTGATGCAACACATTTCTCTAACAGCTTAGAAAGAAAAGCAATAATAGAGACTGGCCGAAAATTTGACAAGAGATTTGGGTCAAGTGAAGGCTTTTTAAGAATGGGCCTTACAACACCAGTCTTAAGTTCTTCAGGGAATGAACCAGATTTAAGAAATAAATTGATAATCAAACAATATATTGGTACAAGGACTGTATGTAGATTCACAAGAATGTCTGTGGGAAAAGGATCAAGTGAAGAGGTCTTCGATGGCATGCTGCTGATTATCTTGCTAACAGTGTCATCGTTGACTTCAGTAAAATCACTCAGAATATTTCCATGGTGATGAACATCTTGTTGTAATGGACTTCCATTGCTAGATGGACCAAGAAGTGAATTCCTACGACTTGCAACTTTCTCACAAAAAAACATGTTAAAATCATGTGCAAGTTGCTTATCAGATGAAGCTGATGGTAAAAGATTGTCTCATTTTTTCCCTAGAAGGCTGTTAGTTAAATGAAACAAACGCCTTTGGTCATCGCCACAGCTATCAACTTTAGACTGAATGTAAGTTGTCCTAGTGACACCAAGAAGTGTGTGATATGTTGCAATTTGTTTCTTGAATACAGCTAAATCTTCAGGTGTTTTAGATCTGATCCACTTGCGTTCAAGGATACGACATTTTTTCTTGGCAGATTTACAGTCATCGGTGAACCACTAAGAAGTTGATCTAATGGAAACAATCTTTAGTTTCTCAGGAGCCAACTCATCCCTAAGCGAAAGAAAGAGTCTGATTGTAGATACACAAGAATTAACATCGGTACCAATAGATCCAGTAAGGTAATCACCAAAAGATTCAAATAACTTAGATTTTAGAACGTCCCTATCGACGTTCTTAAAGTTACGAAAAGCAATATCTTTTTTACTCTTTGATGATCTGGAAAAATCAATTCGAGCATGCAGCATAAAATAATCTGACAGATGGTACTGATGTACATGAGATTCTATGATTAAGTTAGTAATTAAGAGATCTAAAATGTGTCCATGTCGTTGTGTAGGTTCACGTATTAGCTGGAATAAATTGGTAGACTCTAATGTTCCCATAATATATTTAGTGTGTGGATTATCAGGTTTATCAAAGTGAATGTTGAAATTACTGCAGTCTCAAAGCACTTGAAGGTATCAAGTTTACAACATTTGGTGCGTACCTTAGACATCACGCCACATTGCGTGTTTATGTTCAATGGTCCCCTTAGCGACAAGTCAGAGGTTCTGAAGGTCAACTACCTTATGACATTTATAGGGGATAGAGGAAGAGAAATCTACCACACCTTCCAATGGGAACCGGCAAAAGAAGCTACCGAAAATAGCCCAGCCGTACCAGCCAAGAATGAGCTGCTTGAGGGTGTGTATAAGAAATTTGAAAGGTATGTCGCCCCAAAGCGCAAAGAAATAAAATCCACAGTGGAATTCAATAGCAGATTCCAAAATGGGGAGGAAAGTTTTGATAACGTTGTCACCGACCTTAGGGTTTTGGTTGCTTACTGCAACTATACAGACATGCAACGCATGCTGTGTAATGCAATAGTGATGAGGGCTAAAGACCCGAAAGTACAAGAAAAATGTTTAGAGGAAGAGGATGACCTCACCCTAGACAAAGCGATAAAAATAGGGCACAATGTAGAGATGTCTAAGAAAAGCTTGAGCGCCATAAGTGCACAAACAGCAATTGATGTACAAGTAGTGAAGAAAAAAACACCGCCTCGGCAAAAATCAGAAATAACCTGTAAGCGATGCGGTAAACTAAATGCCATGCGGGCATGTCCTGCATGGGGGACAACTTGCTCCCGGTGTAAAGGGAAAAACCATTGGGCAAAGTTTTGTAGAAGTAAATCAACAGTAGATGAGATCGTTGAAGCAGACACTAATACCGATGATGAATATTTTGTAGATGTTCAACCTTCAGGTACAAAATAGAACTGTTAGGTTCAAGTTAGATTCAGGGGCACAGTGTAATATATTGCCCAAATGTGTTTGACAAACTAGGCGCAGATCTGAAAAAGTCAAATGCCAGACTTGTCTCCTATTTCAAGAACTGTATGAAGCATATTGGCAAGTGCATTATAGTGTGTGAATATAAAGGCGTATATCATGACATTCGAGTTTCAGGTGTTGCCAGAAAAAGTGCAGCCTATAATTGGACTACCAACATGCGAGAGATTGAACCTTATTAAGAGAATATATAGCACTAACATTGACACTGATTATCATGAACTTTTCACAGGACAAGGCTGCCTGCCTGGACATCATCACATCACAATCAACAAGGACCAGATACCAGTTCAACATGCATGTCGAAAGGTGCCATTTCCTATACATCCAAAGCTTAAAGCTAAGTTGCAAAAAATGGAGACTCAGGGAGTCATAAAAAAGGTAACTGAGCTGACTGATTGGGTTTCATTATTGGTTATAGTAGATAAAAAGAATGGGAAACTACGTGTGTGTTTGGATCCAAGGGATATGAATAGAGCAATCAAGAGGGATCACTAAAAGTTGCCTTCAAGGGCAGAAATTACTGCACAGTTTTCAGGAGCAAAAATATTTAGTAAACTTGACGCATCAAGTGGATTTTGGCAAATCCAACTGGATGAAGATAGCTCCAAGTTATGCACTTTCATCACTCCATTTGGTAGGTACAGATTTTTGCACCTACCTTTTGGAATCAGCAGTGCTCCAGAGGTATATCACAAATTGGTTCATAATCTGTTTGCAGATTCCTGGTATAAACACTATGATGGACGACATTATAGTATGGGGATCAACTGAAGCTGAACAGGTTTTGGACATAGTGAAAAATAACAACCTAAAACTCAATAGAGCAAAGTGTGAATTTGGAGTGAGAAAGTTAACCTTCATTGGTGATGTCATTAGTGATCAAGGAGTTCAGTCTGACCCACAGAAAATATCAGCTATACAGAACATGGGAAGACCACAGAACAAGACAGATGTACAGAGATTTTTGGGAATGCTGAACTACATGGGTAAGTTTATCCCAGACCTACCTTCAAAATCAGCACCACTTCGAAGCTTACTTGACAAAAGAAATCAATGGATGTGGCAAGATGCACAAGAAAAAGCTTGGCAGCTGCTAATAGTAGCTCTTGTCACAGAGCCAGTTTTGCGTTTCTATGACCCAACAAAGTCTATTAAAGTCTCTTCAGATGCTTCACGGGATGGTCTAGGTGCCTTACTCTTACAACAGTATAACGGAACATGGGCTCCTGTGGCGTATGCTTCAAGGGCAATGTCGGAAGCAGACACCAGATATGCCCAAATTGAAAAGGAACTGCTAGCCATAGTCTATGCGTGTGAACGATTTCATCAGTACATATATGGACAACATATAGAAGTGGAAACTGATGACAAACCCCTGATTCCATTGTTCAAAAAGTCCCTGTGTGATTGTCCATTGAGAGTTCAACGATACGACTTAAAGAATGAAAAGAAAGATTGTCCTGATAATCTACAAGAATATTGGACAGTGCGGGAAGAGTTGTCAGAATCTGATGGCTTGCTTTTTAATGGAAATAGAATAATCATCCCAGCTTCACTACGTAAAAGAATATTGCAGAAAATACATGTAGGTCATCTCGGTATTGAAAAGTGTAAGCGGAGAGCAAGAGAAGTAGTGTGTTGGCCGCGTATAAATCAAGATATAGCTAATGTGGTAAACAATTGTAACTCATGCTTAACATACCAGAGACGACAAATGGCAGAGCCACTTCAGCCCCACCAAACCCCAAATCGTCCATGGGAAAAACTTGGGGCAGACATTTGTACAGTTAATGGAAGGGAATATTTAGTCATTGTAGATTACTTTTCGCAATTTATCGAGGTTTGCATGCTGCACAGCACAGCTAGTGCAGCAGTGATAAGTAAGATAAAGTCTGTGTTTGCAAGACAGGGAACACCTATTGAATTGATGACCGATAACGGGCCTCAATTTAACAGTGCTGAATTCAGGCACTTTGCAGCTGATTGGGTCTTTGTTCATACGACTTCTAGTCCTCACTACCCCCAATCCAATGGACTGGCTGAAGGAGCAGTAAAGATAGTAAAAAATTTGATCAAAAAAGCAGTTTACAGCAATCAAGATATCATGAAGGCCCTGCAAATATACCGTAGCACCCCTCTTGAATGTGGAAAATCTCCAGCAGAGCTACTCTACAACAGGAAGATGAAAACGAACTTGCCAATGGCAGATAACTTGTTAAACTAGTTCCAGCAACTCGACACGAAAGCATTCGTAGCAAGGAAGAGCGGGGTAAAGAAAAAGCAGCAGAAGTATCATATGAAGCGAGTAGGTTCACATGCTTTACCAGAGTTGGCAGTTGGAACACGAGTTAGACTATGGGACACTTTAAAGAATACGTGGTCTCAAACTGGATGGATAAAATTCATACTATCAAATCGCTCATATCTTTGTCAACAGACAAATGATATGGAGAGAACCTGGGTACAATACCGACATTTTACCAAACTATTCATCTGTACCTTGTGAAAGACCAGAGATGAAGAAGTCCATTTACAAGCCAATGTAAATAATAATTTTGATAATGATGGCGATAGAGATAATACTCATGCAGAAGATATAAATGTCCCACGACGTAGTAAACGCGATTGGAAGCCAAATCGTAAATACTTTAACAATGATTACACTACATAGATCACTCTTATTGTGAATGAATGACATGGCATTAGTTTTAAGTAAGGACCATGTATTTTGTTGTTATTATCATTGTTCCTTTTTTTATTATCTTGCAGAACAATCCCTTTGGTGTTTTTGATGGGGTTTGTTCAAAATTTAGTATTTATGTTATCAGTTTAATTAGAAAAACAAATAAATGTTATGTTGGATTTGTGTTTATCCTTATAGGAAGGAAGATATGTTGATTGTAGTATGCAATCTGGAGAGTGAGCCCTCTGGGTCAGAAAGGCAGATAAATAAAGATGGTGAGTAAGACCATACTGAATAAAACTCAATAGAGTCCGTTGTATGATGTTCTGCTCCATATAACAACTCATTACAAGTTAATTCTAATTAATTTCGATGTAAAAGAAACCAGGACCAGCTGATTTTTCATTTGAAAAGACTTTTTAATGATGAGTTAGTGTTCTCATCTGTTATTTGTTGTGACCACTTTTCATCTTTGATTTGTTCAGTCACCCATTGCACCATTGGATCATTTTCAGTCGTCAGTTGGATTTCTTCTTTGGTCATGGCTTTTGGTACTGTGTGGTTGACTATGAAGATGACACACTCGTCTGCTACTTTTGTACTGTTACATCCATCTTTGTTTTGCATAGATTGGCGAGACAGAATATCAGCCAGATTCTTACTTCCAATTATGTATTTGTTTTCAAGATTGTAGGGTGGTTTCCTTTATCTCTCCACTGTTGCTCTTACTTTTGGTTTTTCGTAATTCTTTTGAATGGTTTGTGATCTGTATCAGTGCCACAAAAGGATTTCGAAAGAAGTATAAATGAAGTATTTTACTGTCCATACCAGTGCGAGAGCTTATTGTTCCGTCTGAAAGTATCTACTTTCAGTGTCAGGTAGCACCCTGTTGCCATATGCGAATATTTGTTTTTTTCTGATCCTGCATGTCTATCTGTACTAGGATTACAGGTAAGCCAACTGGACCGTGTGCATCTCAGTTCTTTTCGCAGGCTAGGAATAGGTCATCACCGTGCCTCCTGCAGGGTTGATGACCTATTTTTTTTCTTTTTCCAAAAAAATTGTTTTTCTAAAACGCCGCCCCTACATTTTCAAGCCGGTGGAGGAGAGCAAAGGGCAAAAAAATCTTTTTAGGCCTTCTTTATGATAATGACTAATGATGACTAGTTGTTATTTAAATCTATAAATCTTAAGATTGAGTAAGCAAAAAATGAAAGAATGATACAGAAACGTAACTTTTAAAGCTACAAACAAGCATATTCGTATCAACAAACGAAAAGCAAAACTTCATCGAAGGGCGAAAAGATATTTTAATTCAAATTTTTGATTTGATTTCAATCTACAAGATTACTATAATTTTACTTATTTGCAAAATAAACACCCTTTTTCGCAATGAAAATGTCATAAATATAATGCATCACATTAAATGGACCTTTTAAGAGTAGGAATCAATCTTAACTACTGACCAATCAGGTCAGGGCCAGGAGGAATACGCGCTTCTCACAAACGCACATACGTATTGTCCCACAATCACACATCTTTGCGTACACTTGCTTTGTCGTTTGTGAGATTTTAGCAGCGTGTATCCAAAGGGCGGGTCTGCCGAAAGTTCCATTGTTTTGTGATACCACACCCAAGCCTACCAATCATTTGAAGTACAATTTTGACTGTAAGAAGTCAGAAGAAGAAAATTCTATATACGTTTACATTACCATGCAATTACACACCAAAACAACCTGCTAGATAAACGTTTTTTAAGGCTACAGTATATCTACGTTTACAACACGATCCATAATTTTGATTCTACAAACAACATTGTAGTAGGTCAACTGAATGTATTATTCACCAACAGAAAAAAATAAAAACAGTTCAATCACAATGTCTAAATATCCTGGGTATGTTTCTTGATTGTAAAGTCATCCACCATGAAAATAAAAACAATACTGTGTATTGATAAAAATATCCAGGAAAAATGGTGTAGGCCTAGAAAACAAGCCTTAAACACCACAACCCAACCTTAATATCTATTAAACCCAATGCTCCAAGCAAAGCTTCTCGTACTAATGTTTTAGAGTGCAAATTAAATTAGAGTTTGCACTTCATAAATAGTTGGTACAACAAATACAATATTATGCACATACTAATAGTATTAGCGATAAATTAAAACCCACCCGCAGCATCAAAAACTGAGGGCGTGTTCGAGCAAAACAAAATCTGTGCATTTTCCGTTTAAATTGTTTAAGGACAATGTGTTTGGTCGGGAGTCACCATCTGGTCAATTTTGTTTGCGATTGGTCCGGTGTACAAAATGCAAATAAAAAATGGGTCGATGGGATAGGTGTTCTAAATTGCATTGACGAGCCCACTTAACTGCTTATAACAAAGTAGCTCCGTTAATGTGGTACCCACAAGTACCTCAATTTGCTCAAATGTTTAGCAATATGCTTCGTAACTCTATGCTATTTTCTACAAAATTATAAGGAATGCAGATTCTGTTTATTGCTCGAATGCACACAGGGGTGCTGCAATCTCCTGATCATGGAATATTAGAGTTGGCAACTTCTGCATTCTAAGCAGATTGACATCAAATATACCACACACTCTAATTTCACAATTGAATGCAAAATGCAAATTAAAAAGAATCATAAGCAATGGTAAAAGTGATAAAAGTTTAAAATAAAGGAATGAAAACACTACAGTTACAACACCAGCATAATGATGCCAATGAAAATATGTAGGCTTATAATCAATAACAAAAACTATTTTACATTCATTGTCAGGATTTACTTTAAGTTAGCAAACTTTGGCTAGTTTTAACAATTCCAACAAATTATTCACTGCAACAAATGATAGTTCATCATGTCAAAAATATGTATGACTACACCTACAATGAGTTACACATTCATTAACATAATTAATAAATACATCCAATCCAATAAATCATAAATAAATGTCAGAAAAGTATGATGCATACAACATTATTATACATACAGTACTTAGTCATTACCTCTTAATCTTAATTTTGAAAAGTGTACTAAAGATTAAATAACAAGTTTAAATACAGTAAATACATATCGCTATTGATAATATATCATAATATTACTAATATAATCAGTAAGTTGAGTGTTCAAACTGAATAAATTAAGTTGGTGTAATGCCTAGCTTACCGTATAAACACTATGAGTATTACAAAACATGTATTAAAATAGGTCTACCTCTGCGTGAACACTCAACTTGCTGATATATTCGGGAGCTTTCGATTTGTGCGACGAAGCAACGCTAGAACGGAATCACTGATGCGTGACCGTCCTACCTGACATCCTACGTTCTCTGCATAGGTAGATTTGGCCAAATTGCGTTCCAAAATGTACTCGACGAGGTGACCTTAATGTTCTCGCATGCGCAGATGAATTTTAGGAATGTCGTTCTACGTCTTACCATCGTCGTGCAATCGAAAGTTCCCTATTGTCAATCTTGACATAATTTAGAAATTGGGAATTCCTGAATAACTTGTTTTATTCCACTTTCATACAATACAATTAGACATAACCATCAATTCGTTTTCATTATTTAGAGTTCACACCATTTGTTTTCTATAGAATCATTACGTCTCAATCAGCTCAAGGCTATACAAGACTGAAGTTTATCATTAATTTCTTATTATCCCTGGTTTCTGGATCTATAATGACTAGACTGTCACAAAGTGCAACTTTTGTCAGTTCTCTGGGGAGAATTCCTTGTCATGCTGAAATACATAGTATCAAAGATAATAAATAGTGAAAGATAGAGCAGTTCTCAATATAGTGGAACGCTTCATGAGGGTGTCCATGACAGCAATTTTCCTCCATCCAAGTGGTGGCGCTATATCTTTGATTGGTTGGATTGGTGGAAAACTCTCAGGTTCGTTTGTTTTCATTAGTTAGTTCACTCCATGAAATGATTTTCCTCCATTCTAGAGAGGGCGGATGTTCCATCGAATTTAATGCAAACTAAGCGATCAGCTCATTCTTCTGCTATTTAAGTTCTTTGATAGTATACATAGACAATAGCATTTAATGGCACAGCTTACTATCAGGTACCTAATTTTACTCCTGAGTTGACTGAGACGAACATGTAAAATGTAGCGGTGGCTCCAAAAATTTGCTGACAAGGGGTCCGAATTGTCCGACAGAGGGGTTCGAATTGTCCGAACCAAGGGCCCGACAAGAGCCTTGGTTGGTGTCGAGGAATAAATAATTCCTTGTAAAGTTGACATAGTGAGTTTTTATGGCTTATTATGGTCTAAATTGTGCCTTTAAACCACAATATTAGAGATTGCCAATCAAAATAACGCACCACCACTGGTAAAATGCCAAGGACACAAACAAAATTTTCACACAAAGCGACCTCAATATTGAGGACCCGCACCGTAAATGCTGCACCAAATGCTCCCAAACTTCTATATACTCCAAACACACAATTCAAAGGGAAAAAAAATAACTAACAAGACAGTATACAAAAGCTGTCTTGTGTTGCAGGGTGAAAATCAGCAGCTAGAAATTCTTTAGCTGCACAATAAGCATAACTTAAGCAAATGCATAAAACACAAAAATATTCACTAATATACTTACATTTTCCACACAATATGTTCACAGTTTAACCACCTCTTGCATCATTATAGTATGTGCATAACTCCAGCATAAACACCCCACACACACAACATTCATTGAATACATAGGAGCCAAAAAGTGAATGAGTTCAAACAAAAATGTACAAAAACAGTTATAGTGGTCTTTGTGTAGTATGTCAACATGTAAAATGAAGACACATGATTAACAAATGAAAAAAAAAATACATAAAAATTGCATTGATATCTTCAAAACAGTATGCTAATCACTCATGGAGAAATACATCGTTATACCTCCATTAACTCATACAAGATTGCAGTATACCTGCTATGATATAATGTAGATGTGAATTATAAAGTACATTTGTTTTATCCCAGCATATAACAAAAAATATATTTAGAGAATATTTTTGTTTATACATTGACTCATAAATATTTAGATAATATTATAATAAAATTGCCTATTACACCCCGGTTGCCAATAATACGAGGCTTGCTGTCTCGAAACCAGGAACAGTGGCCAAAAATTTACAATTGACTTTTTTAATATATTCATGTTCTCCACAAATTGAGCTTTTAATGCCACATTCTTACAATAATTACTCAGTTTAACATTCAGCGACAGTATACTAGTATCGGGGATGGTATACCTCACATGGAATTTAAATAATTGCGAATGCCTTTAACACCTTGTGTATACACTACACATGCGATTGGTTCCATTGCATAGCAAGTGTGTGTGTGTTTAGTAAATAATTTAATTTGTTTAGAAGATGTATCCTTGATTGTATAATTGTAATCATTTTTAATTCATATTTTCATTATTTTCAAATCAGTGGTAAAAACACCACACAAAATCCTACCACTTACGTTGCCATAGATAATTATATATTTAAAAGAAAGATTGTAAATTTAGCTCGCAAGAAAACTCAACAGCAAAGATAAATCTCCAAGCCCATTTTTTTAAACCCAAATTTCAAATACTGTACATTGTATTCAAGCATTTTTTAAAAATATTTTGGACCACTGAGGGCGCCCTTCATCATTCCTAATTTTCTAAAATGTCTAATACAATTTGCATTGGAATATTCAAAAGATGTAAAATTAAATTCACCGGACACAATGTGAACCGCTAAAAATAAATAAGAGCAAAATAGCATTTTAAAAGAAATATTAAATGCAAAAGTGTCAATATTGTAAAGTCTGTGCAATCATTTTAAAGCATAAAAATTCCAGAAACTGCAACATAGTATTAAAAAGGAAAGTGAAAACCTGAAGAAGAAATATGGTTTCCAAGGAAAATTCTTCAATCTTCTTTCTCTTCCTTGACAACCACAAATAACTTCTGAGCTACTAATGTACACTTATCTGCGAGGAATAAGAAAAAAAAATACATTTAACTTGATACCTGACTATTTGCAAGATTTATTTATTTATTCAGGTATACAGTAAAAGTACAAAAAGCAGAAGAAAAACTCATGAAAACCAAATACACATCAAATCCATTCAACAAACAAAACATTATAAACAACAACAGAATTAATAAACAAAATTAATTGGCTACAAAATAAAACTTTAAAATACAAATTAATTAAATATTTAAAAAATATATTCATACAGTATCGAAATATATATTTACAATTTTATCATTTCAAAAATATAAACTTCTTTTTCATTAATTAGTTTTGTATTATTCATTATTGCAATTATCATGAAAAATATTATCACAATATTTCTAAACTATATATTATTATTTTACCAAGTTTTGTTATTATTTAAATTTAAATTTGTAGTGTTTGCTTATTGGTCAAAACTTTTTTTTCCCCATACAATTTTAAATTATGTGAAATGATGTTATTGTGCCCATATATGGGCACATCACAATTTGATAGTGTAGACAGTGCTAGTGTAGACGGTGCTTTATTTTGGATTAACAAAATTTATATTTGAAGTCCATGACGTCAAGTTGCATCAGATGGTAGCGGTTCATGCATGTCTGTTGAAGAAAGTTTAACCTGACCCTTGCTGGGACTTCAAATTATAATACTGAAAATTTAGATTGTACCCTTGGGAAATTTCTAGACCCAGAGGTATAGGTAGCTTGTAATACGCGATCTACAAATTATCCCCAACGACAGAAACTGGTCAAATACATTTCCTATTGTTATATGACAAAGTATCCAAACGCGTCTGTGAAATGCTGTTTAGAAGCTTGTCATCTGAGCTGTTTATTCCATTTGGAAGTTGACTCTTCCTCATTCATATGGCTGACTGCTCCTGAATTGTGGATGTTAAATGCGTTTAGTGGAATGTGAATTAGATTGTGGTAACTCTAAAGGCACATTTACACTAGACATGGTTACAACACGACGACATGATACAAATTCGCACTGTATTGAAGAATATAAACTACGAGATGATGTCGTTGTCATCATCTCATGTCTAGTATAAATGTGGCTTAAAACGTGTTGAACCTACCAGGCTATGTAGGCTTAGGCCTATTTAAAGTAGTAGCCTATTACAGTAAAGTGCAGGGCCTACACTGGATGACAGATCATGAAGGAATGTTTATAATTAAGGGCCTATACTATAATTTATTCATTTTACTTGTTGAGGAAACCCTAATGTTTCTTATATTTTAGTAGGCATTACTGTACCTACCTGTAGGTTTTATAAGAGAAATTAATTGCCAGTCTCCTTCCAACCCTGATTTCAAACCCTGTTTCTATGTCGTTGGGGACAATTTGTAAATCACGCCTAACAATTGAATGGTTTAGAATAAGGCATTTGATAATTTGCGAGGAAAAAGTGCCATTATTCATGATCATTTTTATTAATTTAGTCTGGTGGTAACTGCATGGCTCGAAATACTCTTGATGCAGCCACATATTTAAATACCTCTGCCAAAGAAGGTTATGTACTCGCCGCTGTCTGTTGATTTGCAAGATTACGCAAAAACTAATGAATGATTCATAATAAAATTTAGTGGGATGTTTGTTACATAATATTCAATGAAAGATGAAAGATGGTATTTATGCACAGGGCAGAAAATAATGGAATCACCCATCGTATACGCCCTGTGTATGGTTTTGTACTGAGGCACAGGGTGGATGAATGCACTCTCTAGAATAACTGCTCTAGTTACATATAAATTTTGCAAACTTGCAGCTCACTGATTATGCCAATTGAAAAAAATTATCTTATCTTTAGCCTGCTGGCGTACCAGTCAAGGCATTCAATTTTCAGGATTAGCTGCAACATATTATAAAATAATACTCACAGACGAAATCCCTCCAGAATGTAGGAAGTTTATCGATATAGTAAACAAACAGTAAATACACAGGTACACCCGAGAGAGTGATTATTATTCCTATGAGTGTGTCCATAGGAGCAGCATATATCCCCATGATCACCAGGAAAACACAGGCTAGCAAGAATGATATTGGTAGCAACAAATTAACCTGTTGAGACAACAAGGCAAAAACACAAATTGGTTAGTAAAGACCATTCCAGTTGAGTAAACATAGATTGCTATGGTCACTGTATATGTCAATCATATCAATCAATATTCATTTTATGATCATTATGGATGAATGAATTTATTTGGTGTAAACAGCGAGGATAACCCACGAAAGTCTGAAGAAGACTTGTTTCCAGTGGGGTTCTTTAATCTGGTGATTGGGCAATATACCCAAAGAGTGTACTGCGTTCTTTAAACATGGGTCATAATGCACACGGGACCAAAACTGAAGGACACTTGCATTTCAGCCCTGCAGCAGAAATCAAGGAGAGAAGTGATGGGAATTGTACCGGGGACCGCCATGGTTTACGCACACACAGTGGCTACCACCAGTTTAGCCATATAGCTAAGCTGCAATCTTGAATATTATAGATTTTCTATCCACCTCTGAAGAAAACAAGGATATTATTGTGAAATAAACCATTTACCAGGTTTTGTTTCTTAATGTTTACAGTGTCACCAGTTTTTGGTTTCATTGCCTGATTTTTTAAAATCTTTGGCAATTATAAATGTGTTTTACAACAACCAGAATCATACACCCCTCCCACTTCACTTTCATTCCTTCCCACCCCCACAAATTAGACTCCCTATTTCAGTACCCCTAGATATGCCACTGCTTTGCCCGCCCTGACTGAACGCTGTAACAAAAAACAAATCCTATTTTGTAACTACTGTACCTCAACGGGCCTAGGCATGTTTGGTTCTTTCCAGCGGAGGTATAGTAGAGCTGCGATGGAGGTGCCTGTCGCCGTCCAAGTAACGAAACTGAAGTAGTTGATCAGTGTTATAATGTTGGGAGACAACAGGTACATTAGAGAAAGAAAGCACTGAAAACAAACGGGCAACAAATATACTGTTAAATTCAATCATTAGGAAGTAAAATTCTGCTTTACCAAAAATGATTTTATGAAAAGGAAATACTGAATGATTGAATTTTTTTCGCTGAGCCCCGCCCTTCCCATGAGCAGCAGACGCCACAAACACAAATTCAAACACATTGGTACAAAATCAAACATTTACAGATTTTCTTTTCTTCCAAGGACAATTGCAGATTGGAATAAACTAATCAATCATTGAATCCCCGTCGCTTGTTACTTTTTAAAGGACCGTCTTATTTACCACCTACAGCAAAAATAAATTGTTAATGTTGTGTCATGTTTTGTTTTTGTGTTTTTGTTTTTGTTGGTTAGGCTAGTCAGATGCCATTGCTACTAGAGCTCCTGTGAGTTGTGAGCTAGAGAACCCTCAATTGGGTATCAAATTGCTGGCAAATGGAGCAGTTTCAATGGATCCTTTGCCTCTTGTCTTTATTGGTTATTATAGGATATTTCTTGGAGTGATTTTTAATTTTTTTTTTTTTTTTTTGCTTTTTTTTTTTGTTTTTAATTTTTGTTTTTAATTGGTGGTTTTTCAATCCCAATCATGTACATTATTTTCACTTTCCTGGCAACCCAATTGACTATGACTCTGACCCAATCAGTGTGATTCTTCAAAAGGAGGTTTACCGATTAATGATCCAGATCCATGTATGATAATGATGATGATGATTACAATGTATGATGATGATGTATAAGGACGTATGATTATTGTGATTATGATGATGACGGCAGTGACGTCAACAACAATGATAGATGCTGATAATGACGACAATGATGTTAACGGTAATAATACAAAGATTGTGAAGATAATGATGCTCAAATAATGTTGATGACGGTGATTATACAACGATGCTGATAATGATAGTTATAATGGTGGTTACATAAAGTGGGTGATGATGGCCATGGGTGTTGATATGATGATCACAATAATGATTCAAACAATTTAATACTAAAAGTGATATGGTAATTATATGCAAATTAGATGGTAATTAGATGCAAATAAATTTAATTAAATCAAATTCAAATAAAATATTTATGTTTATTTTATTTATTATAGAAATTCAGGATTCTAAACTTCAGTAGAGAACCTAGGATTATTTTGCCAAACAAATTTCTCTTACCGTCAGAACCAGAGAAGGTGTAGGTGTCTTATATTTTACGCTAATCATAGCTATGGCATCGGGAAGATGACCTTGACGAGCTCCGACAAAATAAATCCTGAAAAGAAAACATTAAAAATTAAAATGACTTTTTCAGGTTTATGGTTATTTTTTTAAACAAGTGAAACACTGTATCCAGAATCTGTGGAAGTGTAGTGGTTAGAGCAACGTTTGTGGCACAAGCTCTCAAGCTTGAGGTCAGGTGTTCAAATCACTTGCTGTGTAAGTCGCTTTAGTACCTGGGCAAGGCACTCCAGGCTCAATGATTTAAGTGAGGGGTGCTAGATTGTAAATAAGGTGATTTTCCACTATTTGAGCACGATTTTTTGCTTTGAGGGAGAAACTAGGGGTTTGTGGAAGTGGTTAGAGCAACGGTTGTGGCACGAGCTCTCAACCTTGAGGTCGGGTGTTCAAAACCCTCGCTGTGCAAGTAGCTTGAGTACGTGGCAATGTATTTCAGGCTCAAAGATTAAGTGAGGGACGCTAGCTTGCACAATAAAGTGATTTTTCACTATTTGACCACAATGTTTGCTTTGAGGGGGAAACTGGTGAACAATATTTTTTCGGGGGGGATCGGGTGGGCAGCGGCGGTAGGGGCGGCTGGAGAGGTCCTCCCCATGCACCTCCTAGACACGCCACTGCAGAAAATTTCTCCGAATCTGAGCCTGGATTTATGGTCAGCTACTAAACTGTACCTACCTTGACCCTGTCAGAAGAAGACCATTCACACCACCAAAGGTTGATAAAGCTACAGAAATCGGCATGATCCATGCCATTGGCCCCAGTAACTTATCTCCAAAAGTCTACAATAAAGAAAAAAATAATAGTTGGCATTAAACTTAAAATGAATTTTGGTAATAATATTTTTAATATCTAACATTCCTTTTAACAGTTCCCAATTCCTTTTATCAAACACCCTGTCAGTGCCTTAATGAATCAAATGTACAACATAGTAAAAAATTGTCCTCTCCCGGAGCCTGGCTTTTAGCTAGATACTTGCTTTACTGTTCATCAGTATCAAACACTAAAAATACTAAGACATTTCAAAATATTTTTATTTACAAAGTTAGCCTTAAACTGAGCTAACAGGTAGGAAAACCATAAAATGGATTAGAGAACAAATAAGAGTTCTAGATATTTTACAAGAAGTTAAAAGAACAGTGGTACTCAAGGTCGGGGATGACACAAAACCAGATGGAGAGATGAAATTGTAGGATTTGCTGGTATGTCCTGGATGAGAATTGCACAGGACCTGCTTAAGTATACAATCAATTCCAATAATTATGGAATTGAATTTTTCAATTTTCTAATCTTGTGTCATACAGTAATCTTTAACGTAAACAAGTCTCATTATCAGAGAAAAGAGTTTACTAATCATGTGGAAAATCCTTGAACTTAATGATATTGCATCTTGAAGGCAATTAATGCAGCCACAATTTGCCAAATCTAAATGAATTGCAATTAAAAAACGTTCCGGTTGACTTTACACGACCGAAGCTAACTTGGATAACACGTAAAAATACAACAATGTGTAACATGCTATAGTAGTGCTCTGCTATGAATACGAATCGTGCCATATAGCTATGATGATACAAGCTGGAAACAGAAGTGAAAATAGAAAAGAAAAAAAAAACGATTTCCCAAAACGCCTCAGAGATTGTTTTAGGGCATCCAAACAACAAAATTCTGCGCCCCCCCACCCCTGGTGTTATCACTATTGGCCCCACTTTCGGATATCTCTGGATCCGCCCCTGGGAAATTACACATTGTTCATTAATATTATACAATACACTAAATAATATTAATAAATAAATATCACCTAATATTTCATTATTGTTGAATTCTTTACAAGGAAGATACATTTTGGATAGTGCCTTCAATACATTTTTAGAAGACTCTTCTTGGTTAAAAAAAAAATGCCCAGATACACCCCCTGCGACCTGTCATACCTGCATGTACACACACATTTTGCCTTAAAATAATGTGGAATGGACGAGAAACATTGTTTTAATTCAATTTGGCCTCTCTATTTTAAAAATATATAGAGGACAGTTTAGTCACATGCAATCCAAAATGCTTCATTAACAAACCAAACTACATTATTGATTTTAGTATCATCAAAAGATTTCTGGTTAATCTTGAGCTTAAGTACGCATGGTACACGCATATTATTACTGTAGATGACAAAAGACAAACAATATTGGGCAGTTGCTGTCCGTATGGAATAGACATACCGTTCATTTCATTTCAACGAAAACCAGCCTGCAAAAACACGATGTGTGATAAACTGCACTTGAGTATGATGACCATCATTGAACAGTTGCTTTTGGTTAATTAATCAATGACTTGGGCAGGTTGCATCCAAATCTTTAAATTAACCAGTCGATTTCGATAACAGAGCTGAGACAATGATCTGGTTTATTTGGCATTTATTTGGGCTGTACTGTACTGAAGGCATAGCAAGTTTCACTGGGAAATCCATGGATAACAATTGCCCTCAACTCCTCTCTGCTCAAAAAAAATAAACAAAAAACAAAAACCACTGTTGTGCTACCTTTTTAATCAATATAATTTTTGAAGGCACGAAAGAGATTTTCCTAGGCCCGCTCAAATGGGTTCCAGAAAAGCCTTAAGCTCAAATTAAGTGCAGGATATATTTTGCACATTGACTTCAAATAAGTTTGTTTAAATACTAATCTCTAATTGCCTGGCCTACTTGATTCGTAGGCGGGCTCAATATATATCCTGCCTCACCTATTTCTGTAAATACGGCATACATTCCAAAGAGCACTAAAAATTGCATTTTAGGCCTCATTTATGCATTAAAGTTCAATTGAGAAAATATGAGAATGAAATCAAGCATGAACATATATAATCATAATATATTTCATCTAACTATTTATTTGTATGTATAAAAAAAACATTGGTGGACCATATGAAAAATAATTTTGTCATTTAAAATTGAACAGTATTTAACACTAAAAATGTATTTTCAAAAAAATAAAACTGAATCTATAATAATTTATTTGCAATGTAGAAATTCCAAAATTATATTAATCTAATAACATTACTGTAGTATTTTACATACACGTTAAAAACTTAAATTAAATTAAATATTTTATTTATATCTATTCACTCCATTAGGAAAGTTCAACAATCTATTGTCTGTCTTTATATTTTCCAATCACTGGAAGTGTTTTTTTTTTTTTTATTGTAATCCAATATAATGAATGATTTTTATGCTTAAGTAAATAATTTGTATACTGCAAAACGAAGTTAATTTCAAAATTGTTTTTTTTATGCTTTTTTGATATTTTCATTGGACAAATACATCTTCAAATATACTAAAAAGGAGTGCAATAGAAATGTTATTAATTACAGATGTTAAGCCCAACTGAAAGAGTTAATAATAAGCAGGAGGCCTACACACTTTGTAATAGTGAATGAACACGTACTATGGTTATATTTTTATTCAAGGTGGCATTATCTCAAATTGTAATTTCTCCGAATCAGCATTATGAAATCCCTTTGACCTTTTTTTTGGGATTAGCTCATCTTCAATCCTTGACATTTTATGATTAGGATAATTTTTTTTGCATGTTTACATGTTTTGGATTATGCTTTATTTGCAAACAATTACGATAATTTCAACTTCAATTGAAAATTTTAAAATGAATGACAAACCAAAAAATGGATAAAATAATAATAATAATAATAACAAAAAAAATATTAATAATAATAATAATAACAATAATAATAATAATAATAATAATAATAATAATAATAATAATAATAATAATAATAATAATAATATTACTAAAACCTACCATAAGAGGAAATTAAACAATGGAGAAATTAGAGAACAAATAAAGATATAAAAAAAAACAAGGTTAAGGGGAAAATAACATAAATGATATTCCCCTTAAGTCTGATTTAGTGAAATAATAATAATAATAATAATAATAATAATAATAATAATAACAATAATAATAACAATAATAATAACAATAATAATAACAATAATAATAATAATAATAATAATAATAATAATAATAACAACAATAATAACAATAATATAATACAAATTTAGTAGCGTGCCAATTCCAAAGAAATGATCAAAGGCGCAGTGAGTTTTCAGGGAAGATTTAACTTTAAAATGCAGAGATAGAATAGGATGATCTCACTGAAAAAGGTAGATTGTTCCAGAGACAAGCAGCAGCGGATGTAAAGGTGCTAAACCCGTAGGTCTTATAGTATTATGGAAAAAAGAGGAGGTTTTGGGAGGAGGAATGAAGGTGACGAGATGGACGGTAACAAGGAAGAATTGTAGCAAAGGTATGGGGAAAGCTTAAATGGATTGCTTTGAAAGTTAATAAAAGTATTTTAAACATAGGCCCTAATAACTAGATTATAATATTAAGGCAAGACCTTTTTTTAATTCCTTGTTTCGCGAACTTATTTTTTAAGGATCGTAAGAGGAGGGTAGATAAAAAAAAAAATTGTGTTTACTTTATTTAGCAAATATTTTGCCAAAAACATCCAGATGGAGTAGAAAATAAAAATAAAATGTTATTTGTGAATGTAAACAGAGTAGTGATGAGATGATACAATGCCTTAAATTTCTATAACTAGGAAGAAATATACATATTCTTTTTGCAGACTTCAAGGCAGCAGTGGGCGTAATAAAATAAAGAAAACTTTTATTTTTTTCTGAAACTTCCATTTTTTCGTGGCAGTGGGTGTGCTAATTGGCCCAAAATAAAATTTTATATTTATTCAAAATCATCATTATTGGCAGGTGACAGGTTCACTAAACAAGGTATAAAAAAAAGTTTCGCCTAAAGGCTTAAATATGTAAAACAAGTGATGTAACACATGTTGTAAATATTATTTGCCCTTGTAACATATCTTACAATTTACTGAAAGAAGAATTACTGTATATTTACAATTGCGAATAGGATTTTTGAACCTATAAAAAATTAAGACGTTGATATGATATGCCTGAAGGCGACAGTCATTCATAACTGCTTTCACCACTTTGGCAAAAACACAAGTGCATACCCTGTACATACAGTATTTTTTTTTTTCATAATATATTAACAAAATTAATTTTTTTTTTTCATAATATATTAACAAAATTAAGTATTTTTGTAGGTCTACAGTATAACGCCAACAATTTTTTATTGCTATTGGTATTACTTTGAGAAAATGAAAAGGTTGGTTTACTTTTTGATTTCCTGTGCTGCTTAATTGTCAATAATAAAATAAAAAAAATAAATAAAAATAATTAACTTGTTTACACTTTGTTATTTGTGATTTGTTTGTTCTCTACCTGTTGTTTTGACACTGCGCCTTGAGCACCAATTTTTGGTGGTGATGTTTGCGCTTTAAAAATCGTTATTATTATTATTATTATTATTATTATTATTATTATTATTATTACTATTTTCATGTCTTTGCTCTCATCAAATTTTGGAGCCTCATGAAAAATAGACTATTTGCTACTTAAAAAAAAAAAAAATACAATTAATTTTTCCATAGAAAATAAAAATAATAATGATCTAAAGAGATTGTTGTCAAAGTCAAAGAAGAGGTGTAAGCATACAGTAGATGAAAACGAATGCATTACCACAATTTAATTTACTTCTTTTTAATATGAAAACATTTTTTTTTATACCAGTTACCACTAATAGTAGGATAATACAACAACAAAAATAATTTCATCTTGGACATGAAACTAACAATTAATTTTATTTGGTCTAAAAAATAACATTAAAAAATTTAATACATGAATGAAAAATATATAAAATAAAAATTATTGATGAATATATAGAATAAATGTCAAGCATACAACTGCCTGATTGCTTTTAAAGTGGTAAAAGAAGACCCGACACATATCAATTCTATAAATAGACAACACCAAACTATTCACTATTCAAATAAAACCTTCTAATGCTAAAAAAAAAAAATCAACCATGAGCATATTGTTACAACAATAAGTACATTTGGGCGCCGTCGTTGAAGAATAGTATGGTAATCAAAGTTGCAGGTACCAGCTTTGGCTAACAATTATTTATTGAAAAACCAGGTTTTGCTAGCAAGCTTTGTACGGTACAGTAAATGAGGGGGAGGCCCAAAAGCAGTTGTATTATAATACTTCTATTAACAGACACAAAGAAGGATTAGCAACAGGCAATAAAAATACGTTATTGTTATATACAGAAAATATGTTTTGTACATTAACACACATTACTGTGTACATAAACAGCAATATAATTTTATAAGAAACCACAGTAGTTTCTCAAGCTTAAGCCTGCCACAGTGAAACAAAATTCAGATAAAGGTTGGAAGATGGGCTAATATACAAACAAAGACCGAAAAATGCAAAAAACATGGAGCCTGGTTGGATAGGTGTTATATGGCATCAAGCATTGGTAGCTAGACTTCATAAAGAAGGCATAGAGAGCTCTTGGTAAACCATGTATTGAGCCTCAGTGGTAAGAAATGGGCTTATACAAGGGATACATGATTTTGCATGGAAACTAACTCCAAAAATAGAATAGGCGAATTTGGATGGGCTTATACACAAGAAACTATAATAGTACATATAATTCCACATTTTGACGACTTGACAGTCACTTTGGTATGGGGCAGCACTATCATTGATACCTCATGTCTTGAATTTGAATCTCAACAAGGACATACGATTTTCTAAAATATTTATTAATATCATTCAAATGACTATTTATTCACTGTTTATTCATGATTAGCCTTTGATTTCAAATATCCTACTGAATGATATGGTTAATCTCATAATCCTTGTCCCACATGTCCATATGGCAGGCCTACTTACCACAGCCACTGCATTGGATAACAGCAGCTCTTCTGGCGACATTGCTGTAAAATAGGCAATGTTTGCGAGGACGTAGATGATGATAACTACAGGCACAGATAATATGATGGCACGTGGCAGATTTCTAAAAAAAAAAAAAATGTCTTAATAATAATAAATAATAACAATAGTAATGATTAATAATAATAATAATAATAACAATAATAATAATGATAATAATAATAATGATAATAATAATAACAATAATAATAATGATAATAATAATAATAATAATAATAATAATAATAATAATAATAATAATAATACATTTTGTTATTGGTATGAAATCTATGCATACAGTGGGGGAAACAGCAGAAAAAGAGGGGTAAGGAAAAATGTTCCCCATTGAATACCATGACAATGTTATATTAACTTGCCAAAATACAAAGTTAATTTTGATTGCCAATCTCTAATGTTGTGGTCAAAAAGCTCAATTTTGGGTCTTAATAAAACAAGATCTCTTCCCATGAACCACCAGGGATTTTGTTCTCGGATCCAGTCCGAGGCTCAGGGCAGACCCCATTTTCGGACTTTGTGGATTTCTGTCAGCAAATTTCTGAAGCCACCACAGAGCAAATACCCTATGCATTTTACACAGGCCCATAACCAGGATTTTAAGGGGTTTCCTGTTAATAGAGCCAGATGTATAGAGGTGTATCTAGGCACCCTGGTGGATTTCAGAGGCTGAGATAGTGATCAGAGGGTAAAGGCCTGTTTATACTTCAACGATAACGATAAAAAAGCTAAAAAGCAATTGTTCACATAGAAAATAAAAGAAATAGAAGTTTCTACACTAGAACAATTCGATAACGATCTATCAGTTATGTGATAACAACATATTTTGACAAATCAAATCAGTTGACGTCATAATCATGGAAAAACATTAATATCGTAGTAGTAGCAACGATTTTATCCTTTTTCCATGATTATGACGTCATCTGATTTGATTTGTTAAAATATTTTGTTTTTGTATACACGATAAATCGTTATCGAATCATCCTAGTGTAAAAACTTCTTTTATTTCTTTTGTTTTCTATATGAACAATCGCTATTTAGCTTTATCGTTATCGTTGAAGCTCCTTAAAGCCTTAGGCCTTAAAGCTCCCTGAAGCTAAATATTCCTAGATAGAAATAATACTGCATTGTTTGGAAAGGGAAGGGGTAAAATGGTTTGTATATTAAAATATTAGTCCATTCTTTGGAAAAAGAGTTTAACTGATTCTTCCACCATGAACTTCCTAATGCTACTATAGTAGATGTTTTTATGTTTGCTGGCTGGAAAGAGAGGGAGAGTGACTGAGGAACTTGTGGAGATAATTTTAGACAATGCAACAGGGGAAGTGAAAATCACAGATCACTTCTGAAATGTTAAGTGAGCTAAGTGCAAGATGAATGCAGCTGTTTGTTGTTAATCCAATGGCTTTACATTGTGACATTTGTTTTAGTATTTTCTCAGAATTTCTCTCGATTGATTGATTGAATTAAATTGGTAATAAACAGTTAAACAACTGACACAGAACAAGTAAAATTAACAGTAATTCAGTAAACATATAAAAATTTATACGGAATTTTTGGCATGTAAAAGCTTTTGGAACAAAACACTATTTGGTTTGTAAGAGGAGGAGGGGGACCATGCAGTCACCAAGGAAAACATGAAAGATTTATTTTTGTAAAACTGCTTCAATACAGCAAGGAGGTAATTTTCATGATCTTCTTGCCAGGTTTTGGTATGTTGGTCCCTGGCGTGGCTGGACAGAGGTTTGGTACCCATAATCTCAAGTAGGTCATGAAGTAAGAAAAATCGCAGAATTACATGACAACACAATGCGGTTGGCAAAAAGTTTTCAGAACGCTGGACTACACGACAAAAAAATGTGTCAATAAAAATAATAATTTCATCTACTTTTAAAAACTCCAGTAAAAAACAAAAATTGACCAAACCCTAAAAAAAAAGGTTTTTACAGTTTGCTTTGATTACCTTGTCCTTCAAAATGGATGTTTCTGTTGGTCTGTGAGCACAACTACATGATCACACGAAAAACAACTCAATACACTATTTAAAAGCTGTAAAAAATGGACCTGTCCGCTAAAGTCCCACACCTTAAAAATTGATGCTAAGGCTCCAAAAAATGTACATGCATATACACATGCGTTTATGGGACAATGGTACTGTGCAGTGAAGGTGTGCAGACCTCTACAAGAGGTTTTAAGTCCTATTTGCCTATTCTGGTTTTGTAATGTCTTTTATTGGTACTCACGATCTAATATATTATGCCTCAAACCAACAGGAAATCGAGGAATTGAAGATGCAAGAGCTAAACTCGCGACGTTGGAAGCGGAACGACATTTAAAAAAGAAAAAAAGGAGGACAAAGGCTGACTTGGATGTCAAAAATAAGAAAGCAATTAAAAGAAGACTCAACTATAATGAGGCAAAACAAAAAACAATGGATCGGGGCGTCTGGTCGGAGATCATGACAAACCAGAGGCAACAGTATGGGCTGTAAAGCCCGTTCATGCAACAAAAGCAAGAACAGTAACTGATGATGATGATGATGATGATGAGACAGATATGTGCAGATTCCTGGCCATGTACTGATTGGTCAGTTGAGGTTGATTGACAATCTAGAAAGTTTGATTGACAATCTACAATACAAAGATTGATTGACAACCTAAAAAGGTTGATTGTCTCCCTTAGTAGTGACAATGGTAGCTGTCACAACATGGAGCACTGCGAGTCTCCAGGAGCCTAATCCGAAATTCTTTCTTGATGTACAGTAAGTTGAGTAAACCGATTTTAGTGTTAATTTCATGAAAATCTGAAATTGGGATTTTGTGCATTAATTGTATGATGGTCGTCGTTGTCATCATCATCACTACATCCCAATCCTTTTTATAAAAAATAATTTCACATTTATTAACACATTATAAAGAAAATATAAAACTTTACATTCAAGTACAGACATTATACAATGTAACAGACTAGCTTTCCTCAAAAGGGGATACTTCAGGACACCTGGCTTCATGACACCTGCCCTTGGGAGAGCAAGTTCAAGTGCTATGTCTTCATATACCCTGCACAAAGGATGTCATATTCACTGAACTGACCTACAATTCTATCACATCATTGTTATATTTTGTAACTATGGTACTGTAACTATGGTAATGATAAACAATAATAATCTTACTTTTCTGGATCTTTTAGCTCTTCTGTAACATAGTTCAGATAATTCCTGAAAAAAATATAAAATATTTTCATAAATAAAACATATTTCTTCAAACACTTCAATATAATGAATGAATGGTTGAATTTAGTTGTCTTAAGGGGTTAATTTCATGAGTAATGGATATGAATCAAGTGAGTACAATGAATTGACAGAAAGAATGAATGAATGAATAAGTAAACAAATGAATGAATACGTGAGTGAGTGAGTGAAGAAATGAACAAACTAATGTAGGAAGGAAGGAAGGAAGCAATTTTTTTATTGCTTTTCCATAAAATTACTATAATTGTACACACAGTAAATAGGAAAATAGGAGTTTCATAAAAAAAACCCAATAGGTTTATTTAATTTAATTTAAATTAATTTAATTCTGAAAAAGGGTGAAATATCACTTTGTGTATGTCTAGATACATAACCAACCAATGCATTCAATGTTTAGTCTACAGGTCCATAGGGTAGTCTTTCAAGTTAAGCTGACAGAAGTAAATAAACTTTATTGGGATGTCTTTGTAAAAGTGATATCAATCAAGAGTGGTTTTCCACATTATTACCCTAGTCATTGGAACGATGCCTATGGGGGGAAATTCCAGTGCTTGCTGCATGAAATTTATCAGTGCATTTTGCACTCGAACCTCCTTAGGTACCCAATTTATACTCCTGGGTGGACAGAAGCAATGCAGATAAAGTGCCTTGCTCAAGGACATAAGCGAAATGCACAGCAAGGGACTGAAACCACGACCTCAAGGTTGGGAAACCAAACCATTTCGGTTGTGCCAAACCACTTTCGCAGTTAATTATCCTAATGTTGTTTTTTCTCATTATTTCAAATTATCCTAATGTTGTTTTTTCCTCATTAAATTTCCAAACACTTTGTTGTACACAGTTGTCTTTTGTCGTCATTATCAATTTGTTTTTCTCTTGATATTTGGTTAACTGAACACTGTTCTGTCTGGGCAATTGTAAAATCATGTCATATGAGGGCTATAAAAACTAAACCTACATTTTGAACTTCCAAGTTTAATTGTCTATGACCTCTCAAAGACAAAATATCAATATATTGTCATGCAGTACCCTTACCTCTACTTCCAATGATTTATTATTTTACCCACTGTCTACAGTATGCAATAAAATATTTGAGTTACATTGTCAATATATTGTTTGATGTGGCTTTGTAGTAGCAGGGCTATGCTGCTAAATGATTTTCTTCATGAATACTTAGATCTAATTCAGACCTAATTAGCAATTAAGCAATTATTGTTGTTGTGACGCTACAGTTGATTGAAATTAATGCACGAAGGTTAGATTAATGCATGCAAAAATTGCTCCGAGGTTATGTTAACACTTTCGCTACCAGGGACGCGAGTTCACGTCCAATAGGGTTCATTCCGAGCGCTGAAGAAGCGAGTTCACGACCACACCTGTCTAAAGCATACCGTTATTGTATTGCATGTGAACTCGCTGGAGGTCAAGGGAAGGATCCGGAAGTAACAATCTAAAATAAGTACCGTATGTTTGTTTATGTCTCATTACATTAGATGGGAATGATTTTCATTATGGTGGCGCCCTGCCTAAGTGGTGCATGGTATCAAACCAGGAAAAAAGTCTTGGCAGTCAACATGTTAAGTTCCAAAAGGCAATTTTTGTATGCAATAATCTTACTTAAGTGAAATAATCTCATCGAGTTTACTGTATGATTTACCAACTACAGTATAATAAATTGATTTTAAGTTACGGTAATTATCGTTCCATTTTATGTTATCTGAGGGCCTACTGTAGGAAAGCACCACCTACCAAGATAGCAAAAGCTTGGCTACAAGGTTAATATGGTTGCTAATATATGCTATAGATAGCAAAAGCTTGGCTACAAGGTTAATATGGTTGCTAATATATGCTATAGAGTACAGCTAGTCATTAATTTTGAGATCTTAAATTAGGACTCAAAAACAGTAGTCATATTTAAATTTTCTTTTGTGTTAGTTTTTCAATGAATCTATTTGAGTAGTACTAGAAATTGCAAATTGCAAGTGAAGTGCTGCGAAGTACAACTGCATATAAATGTTCTTCAAACAAAATTATTTATGCGAGTCAAGTGAAAATAATGAATAATAAAAATATAACAAATAATATGAGAC
>NW_022751390.1:36397-50915 GCF_011630105.1 Anneissia japonica
ATTACTAGAAATTGCAAATTGCAAGTGAAGTGCTGCGAAGTACAACTGCATATAAATGTTCTTCAAACAAAATTATTTATGCGAGTCAAGTGAAAATAATGAATAATAAAAATATAACAAATAATATGAGACACGACCCATTGTCTATATTGGAACACTTCTCATTGGGTATTAACAAAGTCATAATTTTTCATTTTTGTCAAGAAGTGTCTATAGTGGTGAATTATGGTTTAGGTTTTTTTTAATAAAGTTTCAAAAATTTCTATGTATGTGGAAAATGTAGTTGATTACCAAAGGTTACAATTTTTATTTTGAAGACTGCATGGTCTAGGAAGTGTATATTTTTATATGGTGCAAGTTTCCAAGGGCGGGTTTTCTAGGGGCGATTTGACTGCCAAAGAGTGTTGCCAAAGTGCGAGTCAGCGTGTTATTTGATCACAAGTGCAAGACATCACAAGTGTGAGTCAGCGAGCCATGACGTCACAGCAATAGACACGAGACGTTAACGAATTGTGCGAGATATCGGCTGAGATTTGTGGAGTAAAATTAAAAATTCTATAGGTCTAATAATGAATTATTGTGAGGTTAAATAAACAATGTTAGCTATCAAGGAGCAACGTTGTTTTTCACTGGGACCTTCGTCCCTTCAAGGCTAGGACTGCACCATCCTAGCTAGTCTAGGCCTAGAGTAGGATAAGGCTAGCGCGACATGCGGACGTATGTACGTGTAGGTAGGAAACTCCGCTTTTCAGTTGTCTTAGGCCCTTTTTTTTGACAAACAATGACCTTTCAGCGGTCAAATTGCTGTCAAGAATATGAATTGGCTGCTTCGCAGCAATTACAAGACTTTCAGAAACAATCATCTTTTTTTTTTCTGTTAAATAGAGTATGAGAATTTTTTTTCACTTAATTTTGACATTTTGGTGATGCCAGATTGGAATTTCTATCCACCTTCTTCAGATGGAATGTCTGAAGAAGGTGGATTGATGGTTACCGAAATATCACCTGTCATAAATAGTACCATTTCTAACAAAAAGAAAATTTCTCCAATCCATCATTATTATTATTGTTTTACTATGACTAAAAAAAATGTACCGGTATTTGTAATTTATATTTTCTATCCGGTATACCTGTGTTTATGCAAGTCATTAGATGAGAAAAAATACTATTATTAAGCATCTGAATGAGTAATGTGATACAAGTATTCAATTTTCGCAGTGTAACCTGCATTTAGTTAATAAATTTTATAATATATTGAAAGAGATCAATACGTGAAGTACTTAACATCCCTGTAAATCATTGTGGATATTTTATACTGTACCTGGCAACTTCGTGTGAGATGCGCAAAACAAAGAGTATAAAGCACCATATTTTATTCATTATACAGTATCCTCTATGTAATAATCGTGAAATAAAGCGCCCTCTATGTTATGGATAACAGTCCTTGATTGTTATAGCTTCATAAAAAAAAAAAAATTATATGCACAAATATTTACATTTTAATTATTAATTCACTTCATTTTTATGAATTGTTTGGTATAATCATGCCTACAGTATATTATATTTTTATGGTGCATGAGATAATACTGTAGCCTACAGATAGCGTAGGCACGAGCCGTAAACTGTTAATGCCCAAGTGTGGGACTCATACATTATGCACGAGATTTGGCAGTTGTAATATTGCAAACCCTACAAAATTTACAAAAACACTGCAATGCCTATCCAAAACACTAATTTGGTACAGTACTATATATCAATTGTCATACCGCAATTCATGACAAAAATTAAACTACTTATAAATTACAAGAACCTAATTTTATCAACTAAATAACAACTTCTTATCAGCAAAAAAATAGATTCTCATAATTATTCATTGCTTTAAATTTTTTGGGGATATCTACAGTACTGTTAATCCTATAGTACAATATACGATACAATCATTAACACATGGTGTAAGTTTGGTTTTTGGAGGGTTTGCTCTGTTTTCGGAGGTTTGTTGTGAATTTTCATGTATTTCACAAAAAGAAGTCAACTTTATAACTAAATAATGGATTCGTGGAAACAAAAAAAATGTGTAATTTTTTATGGGATCCTACAATATGATACTGTGCAACGAAAAAAATGTATACTGTACCATCATCAAGTGCTTTAGATGCAGTTTATTACTTTTTGTTTAGGTTTTCAGGATATGCAGGCATTAGCAGCGATTGATGCCAAGTCACGATGCCACATTGTAAGTATTATACAGTAAACATCACGTAATCTTGTGTATTTTACAACTTCTGCTTTGTTTACTTTCATTGTATGAAGGAAGCCTAGTAGAAGTAAGTGTAAATTTGATATGACTGAGTGATGTTCGTAAAGTGTTTTAAATTGAAGACCTCATAATTAATTACAGGAATAAAGCTCAAATTGTATAACAGTTGGCTGCATAAAGATTGAACTCATAAACTTTAACATTAAAATTCGTTATTTCGTAGCTTTTAATAATTTTCACCACAATATACTGCATGCATATTATTGACATTTAAACTGGCTGGTAGTCAATTTAAAGACTGTTATAGCAAAAAAATTCAAATAATTCATTTCTAATTTTAGTATAATGGAGTCAAGAAAGTATTGTTTAGTATGTCGCAATCCTATTCCTAAAATTGTATCTTCAAGTCCTTAGAACTAAACCGACAGCTGCACAGACACATTAATCTGTCTATGGTAGACTTACCAGGTACTACGGAACTTCTGTAGTTCCTACGGAAATTTTGCCTAATGACGGACATACAGAAATAGACAAAATACCATGGAAATTATTTAGACAGACCCATAAAAATAGGACTTTTCCACAAGGATTTTTGGTTACAGCACATTGTCCCTGGACAATTCATTCTAACCAGAACAGTACTAACAAATTATTGTGAAAACTAAGAAAAAGTGACCTGTAAATCTTCATCCTGTCCTGTTCTTTGAAATTCCACAGGTGTTACTATACTGTTCCTTTGATTTTAATAAGAAACCCATATTTGCACCCAAGACAAATTATTAGGTGCTACAGAAATTTTGTAATTACTACAGATTTCGAGACATAAATGCATTTTACTAACTTGAGAAGTCTTGTAATTGACTCGATATATTAGAAGAAGAACGTGAAGTTTAATCTAATTCTTGTAATTTTTATTTGTCTTTCTAAGGAGAATGGGAAGTTTAATTTAATTCTTGTAATTTTTATTTGTCTTCCATTTTTGTACGTCTTTTTATAACCATTTGCTGTTGTACGGCATCATATTTAGTGACCAGGGGTAAAAATGCTCTGTGCCTTTGATCATTGATTTGGAATTGGCGCTAAATAAATCTTCGGCATTATTATTATTATTATTATTAAAATAAAATTGCTGCCAGCAATTTTTTTTTTCCTGTTATGACAATAAAGTTATCTGAATCTAAATCAACAAATCATAAAAGGCAAATCCACATCGCTGATGTCACAATACATGACACTGCTTACAAATCAATGCTACCCAAGCTGTTGATGCAGCTCAGTGCCTCCCTAATTTACGTTAACCTTTCAACTGTGAGTAACTTTCTAACTTAACTTCAAATTAGGAAGCTCTCAATTCCACGACGACGGTAGGACGTAGAACGTAATGACGTCGCTAAAAGTCATCTGCGCATACGAGAACGTTAGATCACCTCGTCGAGTAGATTCTGGAACGCAATTTGGCCAAATCTACGTATGCAGAGAACGTAGCATGCCAGGTAGAATGGTCACACATGAGTGATTTCTAGAGTTGCGTCGTCACACAAATCAGAAGCTTCCTAATCTTTTTTTTTTTTTTGCAGGATGGCAGTATATATAGGATAACTAATATGAACTGTAGAAGCAGTTTGGCGCAATGGGGACGGTTTGGTTTTCCCAACCTCGAGGTTGGGGGTTTAAATCCCTTGGTGTGTCTTGAGTATACTTCAACACTTTAACTGTATTACTTCTCTCCACGCAGGAGTACAAATGGGTTCCTGGTATAGTTGCAACATATAATATACAACAAATTAAATTAAATATATGCTGAGGTTTTCATTTTATATTTTGATTTTTAAATCTGAAATAATTAAGTTTTAACACATCAATTCAAAAAACTACACTAATTATGGAATGTTCCTACAGTAGAGGTGGAGGCGCTTAGCTGTAACGATCACTTGGTGCGTAGGTGCAGAGTAACAAATCAGTATTACGCTGTAAACTTTATTTTTTTTTTTCACCTTCGCCATAGAGCTTTTTTCTTAAATGATAATCACTCTAGGTTTTGACTTAAAAATGACATTAAATGAAAGGAAGTATTCTAAGCCATGGAAATGATAACCATGGAATAGCCTTCAGTGATATCTACCATCACAAAAACAAAATTAGATGAACTTGTGACTAAAAACATATTTAATAGATACAGTAAATCTAAGCTCTACCTTTTATATCCAAAATAAAAAAAGTTATTTTCTGTATACCATTGCCAAAATTATTATAACAATGAGAGATAATTTGCAATGCTGCAGCTTGTGTACAAACAACAAAACCAAAAATTTTAGCAAAAAAAAACTTTTGTAATTTTGCAAGCGGTCCAAATTTATGAAAGTTTCACAAGTGAAATTTAATCACAATAACGCTCCTACTTCTAAGCTCAAATCTGTTTCAAAAAGAATGATTATTGTAACACATTTCATCATATTGCAATAATTTTAGAAAAGCTCTGCCCTTTGTATTAACTTTATATCAGAATTTGTTTTATAATTATTTCAAATATTAAAAATAAATGTAATTAACAAAAAATAAACAAACTGTAATTATGTTTGTATCTAGACCTAAATTTGACCTCATGGGAATCCCAAAAAATTGTAGTATGCAAGTTGGTAAACATTTTTCTTATCATTATTTTGGTGGATTTATTTAAAGTTGATAGTATGTATTAATGACTTTTCTTTATATTCTGACTTTTAAATGCTGATATGTAGATAATTATACAGTTGATGTCAAACAAACTGTACTGATTTAATACATGTTCCATTCTGCCACAAAATTACTCCTGCAATAAGATGAATAAGTTTCCTTGATTGCTTGTAAATGAAGGAAAAATCTCCCCCTACCCAGCACCGCACTGTTTAACTTTCACAGCAATTTACAAAAATCCAACAAAGTACACTTTGCCTACAGCTGGGCTCAGAATGGGTTGTATGGTAGTTGTATGACCGTCGACTGACAAATCTATCTCTGCTCTCTGTGACACTTCAACGACGCAACGCTGTCTGCTAATTGTCAGTGGCTGCCTGAGTGTATCACCATTAAAAACATGCACGAGTTCTCGTGTAGGGTTCTATATGGAATCGCGCTGTAAACTACCATCGGCCGCAGTTTGTTCCCGGCTCAACACAATACAAAGATTACTAATAGTAATCTTGTCTCTGAAATTGTGTTATTATTGTTAAATAATTGTAAGTGTAGACTAGTGGTCTTGTAGTATAAATAAGAATTAACTTATTACAGTACCTCAATTCAAGTGGTTCGCTATTAACCGAAATTTCTTTTTGACTAGGCATTCAAACATCTGGACAGTTCAGTACCATATTGGTTGAGTCCCATTTACAGTTAAACCCATGTATTGTTATGACAAGCATTGCGAATCATTGGTAGGCCTATTGTAGTATGGTAAATGAAGACATTGTTTATTTGAAAGCATAAAATTATTTGAAGTTTCTACTTACCATCCTCCATAGGCGAAGAGACCACCATAAATTGCAAGAGCTATTTTTCCAGGGTCTGTTATGGTATTGTCAAAAGAGCCTTCAAAGTTCTCTATATTTCCTATGAATAAAAAAAAATAAAAATAAAATATTGTATTTGTCTGTATTGCCTTTCATTATATTCATTTTTTAATTATTTTTTTTATTAAAAGCAAAAATAATATGAATAAATAGTACAGTATATGATTGCTGTAGTGCCATGTATAAAAATTTCAGAATATTTCTAAAGTTAGCTGTCTACACTATCAAATTTTGTGACAAAAAAATGTGATGTGCTTGCCATTATATTTGGGTGTAATGTCACGTCACCATGCCCATATATGGGCACATCTCACACAAACTTGTCACATAAAATGTTAGTGCGGACAGAGATTTTAAATTGCTGCCAAATATAGGGAAAAAAAACATGAAAAATTTAGACTCTGCAAAAAACATTTGGTCGCTTTTGATTGCATGACAACGGTAGGACATAGAACGTAATGATGTCACATGAAGTCAACTGCACATGCGAGAACGTTAAATGCGCCTCGCTGATTCTAAGACGCAATTTGACCGAATCTATGTTGTGCACAGAACGTAGGACGGTCACGCATGAGTGAATCTGTTCTAGAATCGTATCGTCGAGTAAATTGAAAGCTACCTAATATGTGGATTTACAGCACTGTCACGCAGCAGCTGCTTCAGCCTCTCCCAGAGATTTTGAGTACTGCACTTTCAAGCAAAATGCTGAGCTGTACCTGGTTATAAGTTCACTCCAACATTTGGTGCAGGGAGGTCGCAGTAGGGGCAAGATTATACCGTAGGAACTACAGTACTACATATAAGCTTAATTTCCATTCAACCACATGGCCTTGTTTTTAATTTTCAACTGATTAATAAATAATTAGCCAGTCACAATTTAAAGTAAAATTTGTAACAACTGTTTCCCCTGCAACAGTGTATGTACAGTACATTCCTGATCTTGTACCCAACAGATATTCATAAAACATAATATAATGCGAGTTTTTCTGGTGATCAACATGATACTGAGTTTGCCAAAACAACACCACAGTAACAACATTCAGTATACTATGTGTCATCAAACTACCTTACTTTAAATAGGAAAAACAGATTCCAATCTCATGGTCCTGGGTTCAAATCCCTACAAGTGACCAATTTTTGTCAACACAGTATATGTAAAAGCACATCCACTCCCTACAGTCCTCTTTAATTAGAATACCATAATCTCATGACAAAATATAGTATATGGGCCAGGGTGATTTGTAGTGACTGGAGGTGGTGAGATAAATGCAAAAGAAGCAAGGCTTGGGCCACATGGTCTAGCTTTGGTGCACATGGTGTCGATGAGGTTCGCAGGCAAAACCTAAGTTACTATCTAAATAGCATTGTATTTAATATTCACACAAGAAAATTTATTCAATAGACCTACAGCCAGAATAATACAGATGCCCTGTAGTTTTATTACTTTCAATTTTATGGGAATTTTTCGTGCGGGCGGCTGGCACAGTGGTTGATGTTCAATTTCTCAACTTTGAGGTCAATGGTTTGATTCACTGTGCATTTCGCATGTGTCCTTGTGCAAGGCACTTTACCTACAGTACATTTGTCTCTCGACAGTAAAAATGGGTATCTGCAAAATTTGTGGTAACTTTATTAGTCCATCAGCGGCAATACAGTATATTGGATCGAATGGCCGATGTACTGTAGTACCATTAACAGTACATACAGTACTGTAGTACCTTGGCAAAAGACACCTTTTATATAAATTCCTAATATTACTCCCCCCCCCCCCCCCCCAAAAAAAAATACTGTAGGCCTATGATACCAAATTGTAGGTCTAGTCAACAAGATATTATAGACAGTGGCTGTTATT
Source organism: Anneissia japonica (assembly GCF_011630105.1). Lineage (NCBI taxonomy): Eukaryota > Metazoa > Echinodermata > Crinoidea > Comatulida > Comatulidae > Anneissia > Anneissia japonica. The sequence goes on from NW_022751390.1 coordinate 44,052, forward strand.
ACACCGGTTGTAATGCCAGGCTAGGGAGGAAACATTTTTATTTCATGCTGTATTACAACTGATTTTTGTAAAGACACAACTTTTCCCCAGTTTTTAATTATTCAAAAATCTGTATTTCACTAACTCTGGAGATTTTTAAATGCTACACTTGTATAATGCATGAAAAAACTTCTATGCGCTTCATATCATAAAAAAAAAAAAAAAAAAAAAACTTAAAAAAATATCATACAATAACATCCAATCAGAATTAGGAAAGGTTTTATGACTGGTGTAGCCACTGCTTATGATCTAATTCTAAGGTTACGTTCACACTAGAGCCTTTATATCCAGATCAGGAGCTAACCGTTAGCCCAAACCATTAGCATGTGTGTGATACCGCCCGGTTAGCTCCAACCATTTCCAGGAAGTGGATACAGTATCAGTTGGCGAGCACTATTGGTCAGCAAGATGATCTCCTTATATCATTAAATTAAAGCAATCAGACGTATACATTTCCACTTTCCAACTTCCTAAATAGGCCAGTGAATGCAATGGTGAGCGTGTATGTTATTTTATCCTGATAACCGTTAGAGGGTGTGTGTGAACATACCCTAATTGTATAGTATTATTTGTGGTATCTGTACTTTTCATTAGGATTATTTTAATCCCTGCTTATTACTACCAAATCAGCTTGCAGTTATTTTTACTGCCAACAATCTGTACTTGACCTAAAATAGAAACTTCTGTGTTAAAGATACCATTATCTTTTTCCCCATATACAGTACCGTAGTTAGTACCTACCAGCAACTTGTACTTTGCTGGGTATAAAATAAAAATAAAATAAAGTACTGCACCCACGCAGTTTTAATTCATGGATTATTTGTATACTATAGTGCTAATTTGTTATGGCAAGACTTTTTAATTAAAAAAAAAAGCAACCCTTGAACCGCCAATAATAATTGTGAACAAAAAAAAAAAAAACATTTTAGCACTTCCTTAGCCATAAAAAATAGAAATTTCAGAAAAAAAAAATGTCTTATTTATTTTTATTATGTCATTTGCTTGAAATGAAATCTCCAAAAATATGATAACAATAATTTTTTTTCTTTATTAATGTATAAATTTAAATCATTTATTAATCTCATTATTACACTGTTCACAATACAATCATCAATAAAATTCTATTTTTAATATTTTCTCCTCTGCCTAGATGATTTTGTCAAAATAATTTTGATACAAAGAGAACAATATTTTTATTTTATTCGTATCATTTTTCACCCTCGTGTGACGATCTCTAAAAAAAAAAAAGCTATTAAAGTCTCACATAAACTGAATTAACAGTCACTGTACATGCCTCTCTTTATTAAAGACCTTTTTAATTAAAAGACCCGCCTTTTTGCTCCTAAATTTTTGACCGAATTGACCATGCGTGATCGTATTTCGATCGGAATGAAGTTTTCTAGCAAATATTCAATGTTTTGAACCCAACAGAAACTTCTTATCCATTGTTTTGTAGCATTTATTTCAGTTTCTATCAAATGTATGGATTACAGCCAAAGTTAAATAAACTTTAGTCATCTATTTTGCTGAATTTAAGGGGAAAAAGCAATTTTTTAGTTGGCAGCAAGCATTATATCAGAAGAAAAAAACACTTTTCTGGCTATACAAGAACATTTGCAAAAGTATCAGATTAAAGTTTGTGCCTGCATGAACTTAAAAAAAAAAAAAAAAACCTTGAATGCTATATACTGTATGCTTGCCAAACCAATTCAATGCGTCCGCAACCTGCATTTTCAAAGGTTACACAAAAGTGTTTATTATTTTTTAGATACTGTTATAGTAAGATAAAATCATATTCTGAGAATTCCTTAAATTCAGGCGGGAAGCCAATCAAAAATCTTATTAAAATCCAAATAAATGGGAATCATGACCAAAAACCCTGCTAGAACGTAGTGGTAGACTTTGGATACCGGCCGCCAACACGAACCATTACCCTCAGACTTTTAAATTTAGAATTAAACTGTATAATGAAAAATTTTCGAGATAAAAGTACAGCAATGGATTAAATAAAGAGTATTTTATGTCTATGTCAACCAGGCCCGTAGCCAGGTCATTTCAAGGGGGGGGGGGGGGGTCTCTGGGCGTGGGGTCCAGGGGCCTGCCTAAGGGCGAGTACAGTTTTTTTTTGAATATATTAAAATCCTAAAGTTAAATTTTTTTTAAAGTTTTTTTTAAATTATTGTTTCATTGGATTAATTCACAAGTTGATCTAGCTCAATTTTTGGGACCCTTTTTATGCCCCTCTTGACCACACCCTCCACAATGGGACCGGCAGATGCCCATTTTCCTACGGGCACATAGACCATTACTACACACAAAGATTGGTTAATTTCCAGCTATGCTGACACCCCTGGGCTCCGGCTCTAAGTGTCATTCCTGAGATGAAGATTCAAATGTGTTTTATAGACAGCTCCAATACCACCACCACTATCGACAGTGGTGAGAATCAGGCCCGTATCCAGCTTTTTGAATGGGGGTGGGGGTGCGTTTTGCGAGCGCAGCGAGCAACCAGGCTGGGGGCCAGGGGGCCGCCCACGGCCCCCGGTCTGAAAAATTGGCTTTCTTACGTCCTAGTAGACTAATTTGAAGGCATTTTATCATGTTAATCTCTATATGTCCGTGAACACAGCGATAGGGCCTATCAAAAAATTACCAGTGGAGGACATGGAGAAACAAGCAAATTGTTTCCCAAATGAAAAAAAATGAAAAATACTACTGTATAAATTCGTAACCATTACGAATAAAAATTCAAAATCAATTCTGCTTTTAAATGAATAATAGCAAAGTTTGATATAAAGAGTGGATTAAAAGCGACTGTAAATGAGCTTATTCAAACAACTAGAAGCATTTGAAAAAAATAATCAACATTTTTATTCTTGGCATCGACAGGAAACATATACAGAGGTATAAGCATAATTATACTGTATGTATACGATATCTATCCATTGAACCCGTGACGGGGTATACTGTATAAAAGGATCATCATGATACGAGTAACGTTGTACGTTTTAATAGCAACATCACATACATTTTTTATAAGAGCACATTTTATAAGAAGAATGAGGCTGTCGAAATTGCGGAAAAATTAAGAACAAAATAAGAATAAATTAAGGCTAAGTTAAAATGCAACAAGTGAGGTTTTTATTTTTTAGTAGTAGAAAAACCAACAAACCTTACCAGTACCTTATTTGCAGTTGGTGTACACTTACAGTACAGTACTATAATACAGTCAGTAATACACTGCTGTAGAATAATAATGTTGTATGTTTAAAAAGTGTGTTAAAATAAGAACAAAATATGAATACTTTGAGCCTGAAATCGGCACAAAAAATATACGAACGTTGAGCCTGGACAAAATTCGAAAATCTGTCCAGATTTCCCCATTTCTTTTATTTTGTAAATGATTTTCAACTGGCTAAATAATTATCTTTAATATTAGGCCTATTTCTATATCTATAGTTCGTGGGTTGACAAAGTCGAAGGACAACATATTAAAATCAATTTATACCTTCAGGACAACCGTGGTCTGGGTTTTCATCTTTCTTTTGGTTCGCATACTGTTCTTCTAAATCGGGTGGTAGGCATTCATTCCTATCTTCACGGTATTTTTTGTTGACCCAGCCATCCAATGTTTGGCAAGATTTTGCAACAGCTTTTCGCTTTTTAATTTCCTGCTCCTTTCCCCCCATTTTTTAACACGTGCGCGCTCCAGCGTCGAGTATACTCGTCTCAGGGTATTTCTGAGAGCGCTAGGATACTTGTCTAAACCGGGGTGTCATTCTAGCATTTTGACTTCATTGCTATACACTGACATACCGGCTGGTAGTTAGGGGAAGATACACTTAGACGATAACGTTCATTATAACGTGTGTATGTTTGTTGTGTTATGTTGCTGGCAGTACAAAAGATTGCGCGTGTGGAGTCAGCGCTCTAGTATTCTTATTGTAACTCATTTGTACATTCATACAATCTTAATAATGTACTGTTATGTGATTCATTTTATAATGATTCTGGGAACAATTTTTATTGGGGGGTTTTTTTCGGGGGGGGGGGGGGGGGGGTGCGTACGCACCCAACGCACCCCCACCCCCTGGATACGGGCCTAAGAATGTAATCAAATATGAAAATATTCATCTCTGGGAGTTCATTTCGGTCAAAATATACTTTCATGACCCGACACTTGGTACGGTTGAACTTCAGCTTCTTGTCTGCTGACCGTTTATTTAGAGAGTCATCAGAATTTTGGATGTTACTAGGCTGATATAAATACCTACTGTGACCAAGTGTCAGGTCATCCACATAGTTCCAGACATGAATATTTTATCTCTCACTGTCTGTCATCAGCCCATTGATCTCACAGAGGAATAAAATTGTTGCCAGAATTGTCCAATGTGGGACACCATCATGCAAGGAAGACGATAAATTTTGTCGGGGCACAAACAACAACAACAATAACAATAATAATAATAATAATAATAATAATAATAATAATAATAATAATAATAATAATAATAATAATAATAATAATAATAATAATAATAATAATAATAATTATTATTATTATTATTATTATTATTATTATTATTATTCAATGAGACTAATTAAAAATAATTTGCGTTCTGATATGACAAATGCTCATTTAGATAGCCTCATGATGGTTGGAATACATCGTGATAGGTGAAGCAACCTCGATCATGAAGCGTGGTTGACAGATTTCATGCAAAATTTCCAAAATATAGAATTTCACTTAGCTTAATTAGATGGTTACATTGCGTACTCTTTGTTTCTTGTTTCATTCAAAATGTTTCCAAATGCTGATTCCAACATTAGAAAGCATAGCCTACATGAAGTCATATTATAGTAACTCGATGCCTATCAAATAAGTAATAAAAAGTCGCCATAATTCATCAAATATCCGTGGGTTCCAGAGGCCTTCGTCCCCTGGACTCCCACCGGGGGCCCTAGGCGGCCCCTGTCCCCAGCCAAGTGAGACTCGATTCGCTCCACTAGCCCCCCCCCCCGTCGGGGCCTTTAGCCCCTCCGTCGGGCAGGCCCTGCCGCCACCACTGCCCACCAAAGTTGGGGCTGAGGTGGTAAAATTTGGGGAAATGCTACCTCTAGATTGCCCGGATATGACACTCTTAGTAAAATTCATCATCATCGATTTAATTAATCGCTGTGTTGTACCATAGAAAATAAAACGTAATTGTCTTTTAAATTAATTATTTACTTTATTTACCTCTTAGGTATGTTTTTTTTTAATCGTTATTTATACCGTTATATTTGCTAGGCCTATACATAAATATTATATAGTATAAGTATCGTGTATTGCTTTTGTTATATTATTATTACTACCGGGGGGGGCCCTAGGCGGCCCCCTGGCCCCACCCAAGTGAGACTCGATTCGCTCCACTATCTCCCCCCCCCCGCGTTGGGGCCTTTAGCCCCTTCGTCGGGCAGGTCCTGGCGCCATCACTGTCCCCCACCCCTTACAAAACAGAGTTCAGTGGTGCATCGAGTTAAAGCTGCAATGCTTATGCTTGGATGGATTCTTAAATAGGCCTTGATAGTCAAGACAGTGTGAAAATTAATGGATTATAATTGTAATAATATTCCTATGACTATACACAGTTTATGTACAGCATGGTCTTTGTAAGTAGAAAAAGAAAGCACAGTAATATTGAACCTGGCTGTTTGAGTGCAGTATAGTTTTGGCATAGATATGACATCATGTCACATGTGTTGTTTATAGTCTGATTGTTAGTAGCAATTGTATGCCCCTATAGTAATTACTGATTCTGAAGGATATAAGAATTAGAAATTCTAGGAGACAAATTACGAGTACTTCGGACACAGTTAACAGTTAACTTACAATTTTAAGATTGAAAATTGTTATGAAAAAAAAAATCACTGCCAGTGCAGACAGTGAGCGTATTTGCTGTATTCTTCTGCATGGTTGGTAAAATTTAAGGATTTTGTATGACCGTCTGTAAATCTGTGAAAACTATTTTTTACTTCCATCTGATTTTGATCATTTTAAATGAGCTATATAAATTGTTAATAGGGTAGACAGCCTTGTACGCCATCTACTCAGTGTATAATATCGTCATTTTTGGTAAATTAATGTTAATAATATATACTTGCTATATAAATCTAATATATTGTATGATATGAACAAAATGTTTGTGAAAAATCAACATTAAAACAATACATAATTGTCTGAGCATTTTTAAACGTTTATATTCTTCATTAGTATCATATATAGCAATTGTATTATACCAGATTCAACGCTGCTTTTTATAAGTTCAAAGATATCCTGTACGTAAACAGTGTCTGACATAGAGATATTATTATTGCAATAGTCCATTAATTTTCACTGTGTCAACTACACTCGACCGACTACCAGAGATGTTGGCCTACATAACCATACTATACGCCGTAGCTTTCATATTACTCTTTCATCCACAAGCAGCGACCATATTCATTTTATCCGTTCACATATATTACCTTAAAAAGCGTCCTCTATAATTTCTGTCTTAACTGTAACAATAATGCACCCCGGTCTGCGTCTCATGCATGTGACCCTTTTGTATTCTTTTACCACCGTTCTATTCAGTTTTAATCAATACCCTCAGACATCACACGTTTATCTTGTTGTTCCACTGTTCTTTTGGTCTACTATTTGGCAGTGATGTGCTTCATTTAGTTTAGTGTATATAAGAACCCAGTTTTGTGCACTAAAGTTTTTAAAATTAAACCTCAGTATCACTTGTTGTCAGCTTGCTCTTTCCGGAGTACCCTTCCCTCTCAAACCTTACGCCCCTC
>NW_022751391.1:0-1903 GCF_011630105.1 Anneissia japonica
CTGTCGGAAAACTTAGCCCCCCCCCCCCACAGAAAATATATCCTAGAGCCGCCACTGCCTATGGCTAGTGTCTTTTTAGAATGGCAGTTGATCAACTTTGAAAACAAAGTGCTCGACATAATTAGACCTATTATTGATAATAGGCCTAATAATAACCAGAACCCTGCGGGTTTGTATATTCCTTTGTACGCAAAAACTAAACACAAATTTGGAAATTGCGATAATTAATAGTCACCAAATTCATCTATTGCATTTTGCCAACTAAATTTGAAACTAATTGGACTTGCCAATTTTTAGTTATCGTGGTATGGTAACAAGCAGCGACTTTTTTTTCTCTTTTGAAATTGAGTAAAGCAACACCTAATGAGCAAGTATACAAGAAACTAGATCTCGAAATGATGCATTGCATTGTTTAGCGTCACATCTCCAAAAAAAAATCGGGGTAGGGGAGGGGAGTAATTTATTACTTTTCACATATCAATATTCTTTCTGCACGCATCCTAATAAAACTTGTTTTAACTAAAATGACAAGAAGTCTTTAAATGAATTACTTAATCACAAATTCATCATAGATAAAAAAATTTATTAACAACAAAAAGTTAAACACCATATGCCAAAGCAAAATAGGCCCCCTACACTACAAAATAAACTTGGTAGGCCTAATGTATATTTGTCAATGATTGTAGATTGTGAAGTTAAGAGACCTGTTTCTTACAGCAATACAATTGTGTAAGTAGGTCTAGACTATGTACAGTCATGGTACAGTAGGCCTATCCATTTTGTGGGGGGGGGGGAGAGTGTGAGGGAGATTTTTTTTTTTGAGGAAAAAAATTTCAATTTAACCACATAGTAAGTAGGTCCTAGTGTAGAATAATCTTCCCTTCCCACAGTCTTTATATAATTTTTAAGTCAATACGCATATTTATCATATAATTATCAGAATAGGATATGTAGTAATCATTCAATGAATCGACTTGACTGAGACATTCGACATTGACATTATTGCTTGTACGCCAAGTAGTCTTCTGACTTCTCCGCCTGGGCTGCAATAGCGACGTTTCGGATGAGGTCTTTCCAGCATGACTTATCTTTTGCAAGAGCTTTGATGGTGTAGAGATCGTTAATTGATTGTAATTTTAGGTTGTGTTTGTTATTGATGAGTAATTTTAGGTCTGTTTTAAGGGTTATGGGTAAAGTCGTTCTTGGTCTGCCTCTAATCTTCGGTTGCTGATTAGAAAAGTAGAACTTCATGGCGATATTGGCTGGTGTGTGCTCATCAAGTCTAAGGATGTGACTGAAGAGGCGCCAGCGTGCTCAAGAATAGTGATGGAGATTGGTTTTTCGTTACATCTTTTGTATAATTTTTTGTTAGGCCAGGGAGTTGTTGTCACTAACAACTCCCTGGTTAGGCCTTGATATTTTATGTGGATACCTAACTTACTCCAACGAGGCATCGTAGATGACGTCTGTGGAATGCTAAGCTTCTGCTAAAGTGTCCCATAGGTAGGCCTACATCGCGGTCGAATTTGCTCGTGGAGGCCTTAACGATCCTGCCTAAGGCTAAGCCCACCAACTGCTGCCGAGCACGTCCGTTTCCTGCTGGACCTCGTACGCGTCGTGTACGTACATGTAGGCCTAGGCCTCATCGGCCTGGATTTGCCTGTTTGAAAAACGCTTCAAAACGTCAGATAACGAAACATTTTCCTTAATAAGCCTATGCACTTTCATACGAATAGACTCCCGTCTATTATTAACTTCTTTAGACCTTTGCTACCGATTTGAAGTAGCAAGACAGCAGTTTTGCCAACTGCCGATGGCGATTTTTTTTCCCGTACGAAACATTTCGTCGCTCACATCACGAACTAACACAATCAAAGTAGATTGTGTTAGTTCGTGAAATCAC
>NW_022751392.1:0-1123 GCF_011630105.1 Anneissia japonica
ACCTCCCAGGAAAAAAATTAAGTCAGTCTCAAATTTCATACCTGTAAGTATCTTTTTGTTTTTTCACACTTGCCTCTCTTGTACAACTATTTATTTCTAACATTAATAAGTAATGCATTCAATCAAAAGACTGAACTAATTGGTACATTTTTTTGAAGAGCAGTATAAATAGTAAGAACAAATGGCTCTTACAGAACTTTTCCAATAGACATTTTCTAATTGAGCTCAAACTAACATACACCAACCAGAAAGCATTTTTCTACTGTATGTACTCGCATGTCCTACTAAAAGCATAAACTGCACTGTTTTCTCAATTTATTTTTTGAGACATTAATGCAAATGAGACTTGTCTTTGATTCATGTGAATAATTTTAAAACAACATGTACTGTAGTTGTGTTACAATTTATTCAAGAAAAGTATATTTCACAGCATGTTCGTGCCTTGCTGGAGTCTTCTGTTGTCGGCGAATCAATAATTAAAGAGATAGAGGAAGGAGAGCTTACAAGAAAAAGTAGACTCAAGTTTGTTAGATTGGTTGTGGCTAAAATAATTGAACAGTTTGGAGATAGGTGCGTAATTCAATAATTTTGTTCATTTCGGATTTCTTATTAAAATTTGAAGGTAAATAAAATCCTGGCAGGCAAATGTGTATTAAAGGTGTACAGGTTTGGTAGAAGATATTGATTACCATCAGGGCTAGCGAAATTTTTTATTTTGAGGTTGCCCTTCGAGCAGATTGATCTCAGAATTTGGTCGCCCTAAATAATTTTAACTTGCCCATATCCATTGATTGATAGTTTTTCATCTGAATCATGTATCTTTTTATTCAAAATTTGGTCTATAATTTGGTTGCCTGTCGGGGACACATTTAATAAATTATGGTTGCCCTACATCATTTTTGGTTTTCCTGGGACGTTAAGCAGGCTATTCTGCAAGCACTGACCATTTCACATAATCCTGAAGGATGAGTTTATTATTGCTTCATGTCTAGTATACTGTAAAAGAGTACACAGTATTCATGCAAGACCAAGTGTGTCATGTCATCTCTGTTATATTGTAAATATCATGTGATTGATGAATTTATTATGTTTTACACTACAGACCCAAATGTGAAGTGAAAAC
>NW_022751393.1:0-516 GCF_011630105.1 Anneissia japonica
AATTGAATTTTGAAGAAATAAAAAGTAATTAAAAGACACCTCAGAAGTCGGGAAAGCTTATTTCCCGCCTTCGAAGAATCAAAATTATTCTATTACTTAATTTGTTTATGTATGTAAACACACATAAAATAAGATATGTGAAAAATTTACCTGACCATTTTCAAGAGGGGAAGTAAAACCTTGAATTTTCACAGCTGTGAGTAGATGAATTATTATTTTAGTGACACATTTTATACTTGCATATTGCGGCTACCCTGAATATTAAATTTTCTTTTAAAAGCCATACACCTATTTTTTTTTTTTTATTTGTTACTAAAGACTACCATGCTAGATAGTCAAAATTGACTTAATGCAAACTCATATTCCTCAAATGTGCTGGACCTCGCTGGGGGCCCTAGGCGGCCCCCTGGCCCCCAGCCTAAGGCTCCTCGATTCGCTCGCAGGCTGCGCCCCCCCCCCCTTTTCTGGCAGGCTGGATCCGCCCCTGACTAAAAGGACACAAATTGCACGGTCAGT
>NW_022751394.1:0-588 GCF_011630105.1 Anneissia japonica
AGCTTTTTTAATCATACGTGTTATCGCTGAGGAAAAGCACAGGCGTGCTCGAAATATTCGAAATAAAAAATTATCTTATGTCTATGTCAAATAAAACTTCATAGTCTGATCGTATTGTTTATGTTATTCTTTGTAGTTTCTTTGGCTATAAATTGTTATTGAATGTATTATTACTAGTATTACTTTGCCCTGTTATGAGGGCATATTTTCTCAATATTACTTTCATATCATTACCGTCACCATCACCCTCATCATCAGACTCATGATCCTTATCATCATCATTATCATCATCATCTTCATCATCATAATCATCATCTTTATCATCATCTTTATCATCACCATCATCATCATCTTCATCATCATAATCATCATCTTCATCATCATAATCATCATCTTCATCATCATAATCATCATCATCTTCATAATCATAATCATCATCATCTTCATCATCATAATCATCATCATAATCATCATCTTTATCATCACCATCATCATCTTTATCATCACCATCATCATCATCATCATCATCATCATCATCATCATCATCATCATCATCATCATCATTCTCCTCATCCTCCTCATTCTCAT
>NW_022751395.1:0-1398 GCF_011630105.1 Anneissia japonica
GCAGTTACAGGCGTGCATAAACCAGCTTCTTTGTGATACTGATGCAGCAACTGTCCATAACCATGCCTTTTCTTGTCCGATGGTTGCAAAATAAATTAAGAATTGCTAAAAAGTCAGATAGTATGGATTCTGCAGTTGAACATAGCCCATATGGGTTCACCCATTATTTTTTTCTCTCTTGCGGGCCCGAATGGAACAACATATTATGAGCATGCCCATGTTAAAAAAATATATTTCCCACATGTGCGCTTTAACCCATATTTTCTCATATATGATCAGAGCCGTAACGCCAATCATAGGGACCGGTGGTGAGAAAATTTTGGGGGTCCCTTGCATATCAGTAAAGTATTTTAGTTTTACCAGAATGGATCTCCCTAGATAATTGTTAATGCTGAAAATATTATTTAAGCATTAGACAATGTCAAAAAATATCGTGTGGACAGTTAACAATAAAATCCCCTAATATTTTGCAAACACATTTTTAATTTGAATATTATTTGCGTACAACGTATAAATTAGGTCTATGCACAAATAGTCTTTTGCGTACGTCCATTTCATTAGCGTGAAAACTGTCGTGATTCGGAAGAATGCATTATAAGCGAAAATCATAGTTTAAGATATTGAGCAAAACGCGTTTCTAGTTTAGTCTTTTGTTATGGAAATGAATGCTATTGACTAAATGTACTAACTACAAAACAGAAGAACATCTAAAGTACTTTTTTAATGATTTATTTTCTAAAACCCAGTCAAAATGAAGAAAATGCGCTTTTCCAAATTAAAACAAAAACCAATTAAGCATGCAAAAACTGATGTTAGGCATTCATATCCCGTTTTCCTGTAGAATACGTGCGTTAAACTTCAGGTCTAATGAAAAAATAACAAATTATAGTGAATTTCCACCATGACTTTAGGGGTTTAAATTCCATAATGTCTAAATATCACAAAACAAAACTAAATAGAAGAAAATTGTTTAAGGGGTTTTTCATATTATTTACCAATATTATTGCATTATTACCAATAATTTGAGGATATATATAGGTTGAGCCTGGGGACCAACGGTGCTCCGTGATCTTAAAAATCCTTTATATCTTCATTGTTTCTGACCTTACATCCTATATTGAATCACCGTTATACCAATACGCCAACGATACGCTTCTGTATGACAGTTATTAGAAATAAAAATGATGAATCTATCCTGCAAAGTGACCTTTTTGGTGTTCACAGATGGTGTCTATCAAATAAGATGATTCTTAACGCAGATAAATGTAAATATGCACTTGACTAGATCGCATCTTGATCAAGCTTGTGATACAATATTAAGCTTCCCGTTGCCCACTCTATTACTTATTTAGACATACATGTTAGGTTTGAAGCTAGTAGTATGCTCGGGTTTGTGAC
>NW_022751396.1:0-537 GCF_011630105.1 Anneissia japonica
GCCGTTCAGGATGGCGAAGATGGGACTGGTGGCCATCTTGATAGACGCCCTGTTCTTCCACCACGTGGCTACCGCTTGGATGTCGCACCCTAGTTACAAGGAGTGTCACGACTCCGGCGGCAAGTTGAACGTCGATCGATTCTTAGCCGGATTCGTGAAGAGATTCAGGGGTCGTTACGGATCGAAAGAGGTGGCGGACGGGGCCGGCGTTTACCAGAAGTTCAAGCTTCCCGTCGAGGGATCGCTGAGATGCCCGCAGATCAAGATGAAGACTGGCACCAGCATCAGAAAGGCGAACGACCTCGCTCGATCGCGCAGTTCAATGGAGAAAAACAATCCGGATCTCAAACACGTGTCTGATTGGGCGAAGAACGCCTTCCTCGAAAACGCCGACACGGACAGGAGGTACAAGAACTTGCCGGTCGCCGACCTGATACCCGGTCTGCCACCGAAACCGATGTCGGGTAAGCAGCGGTCCGAGATAGTCAAGGGAGATCTGGCGCGCGTGAGCTTCAACGTGGTCTGCTACTCGGACAA
>NW_022751397.1:0-705 GCF_011630105.1 Anneissia japonica
GTGATATCTGTTCATTATATCTTCCTTTTTATTCTTGTCTTTATTTTTCTCTTCTCTTTTCCTTTATCCTTTCTCTTTCTTTCCCCTTCTTTGTCTTTCCCTCCCTCTCCCCTCTTTCTTTTCTCTTCTTACCCAGCCAGCCCGGTACGACGGCTTGGCGGCTTGGTCAGCCCGGTAAAAACCGTCAGTGGGGGGGGGGTGAACAGTCTGCCCCTGCCCCACCTGTTACGCCACTGTTTATAAGATGAATGGGAATATGAATCATGCAGATCTGGAATCAAATCTAGGTGGTGGGGTCAACATTCCTCCCCAGGGAAAATTTCTATTTCTAGATGGCGGGAAATGTGCTTTCCCGACTTCTGAGGTGTCTTTTAATTACTTTTATGTTCTTCAAAATTCAAGGTTTTCCCATCTTGAAAACGGTCTGGTAATTTTTCCCCATTGTTATTACAGTAAATAGGGCTTATGTGTGTATACATACATAACAATTTAAAAAAAAAATGAGTAGTTGCATACAAATTTTCCATGAATCGATGAATCCCAAAAAGAAAGGGGGGTCCGGGGGTTCTTCCCCAGGAAAATTTTGATTCCTAGAAGGCGAGAAATGAGCTTTCCCGATTTCTGAGGTGTCTTTTAAATTGAAGTCATTAAAAAATACTTCAGAAGTCGGGAAATCTCATTGTTCACCATTTAGAAATCAACATT
>NW_022751398.1:0-799 GCF_011630105.1 Anneissia japonica
AGCCTATCTCACTTTGCCTAACCCTAACCCTAACCCTAACAACAACCCTAACCCTAACCCTAACCCTAACTCTAACCCTAACCCTAACCCTAACACTAACCCTAACCCTAACCCTAACCATTTCATCTTCTTCTTCTTCCATCTTATCTCTATAAAAATATAATAAACAAGTATTGCTTTTGAACAGATGATTTTTTTTTACTAAATACACATTACACTTATTACTGCATTTAGTACTAAACAACCTAGACACTGAGTGCCACTTAGTAACTCTGTTACTTCATTTAATGAGTATTTGCATAAATCGGTGTATTGCTTCATGAATAGAACTAATAATAGCGTTAACAGTCTGGTATCTTGTCAAAGTTAATGTTCTGTTTAATATTGTGTGCTATAATTTTTTCCCTACTTTGTCTAGGTAAATTTTTTTAATCACTTTTTTTTATAGATATAAAATTCTGGAAAAAATCTAGATGGAGGAATGAATGAACTTCTGAATTAGTTTACAACTGATTGATTCTAACAAGGAATTGAGCAGTTATTACTTCAAGTGAAAACTGCAACAATTATATATTTTTTGCTAATATTATGTTATCTATATAATAATAATACCATTATTTATATTCAGTTTCTATACAGTTTGCAGTTCATCACCATGTCTAAATTGTTTTCTATGCATGAACTACAAGTGATTGTCCAAACAAACCAGTTTCCATTATTAAACGGATGCTGTAGATAACCAACAATTGCATTTTCCATTGAAAATGCTTCATCTAGCCAACAACTGCAATATTTAATG
>NW_022751399.1:0-567 GCF_011630105.1 Anneissia japonica
CCAATAAATTGTCCATGTAAAATAACCTACTTGTTTTGATTTTGAGACATTTTGAACAATATCGGTGTTTCAAGAGGCAGGTATAAGAAGATTATTGGGAACTTTGAAAAACATTGTTTATAAGATACTCTATCGATCATGTTTTCCGGTACAATTAAGGAGGATAAACATTTATTTTCATTAACTTTGAACATTGATTAACTTGAAAGGACAAGCAGAAATTGATGACGATGTGCTGCGAACATTTTACTTTTTAAATCCTCAACTTTTATACTGTTAATATTTTGAACTTTGAATATTCATATAATCCAATTTGTGACCTTAACATACCTTGATTGATTGAATTATACTTTCACTTCCAATTTTGATTTTGCTTTATGTATTTATATGAATTTTGTAAATTTTTTATACGTGTTGATGCTCTTCAAGACTGACACAGTCTTCGTTCCGGGGAGGGGCATGTGATAATGTCCTCCTGGTTAATGACCTTTAAGGTGGTACGAAACACAGAACTACCAGGAGACCACTGTGGTGAAACTGTGGGTAGGACTAGGATCTAACTTGTCA